>NW_008597067.1:0-71576 GCF_000691845.1 Merops nubicus | reverse complement strand
AGGGAAAGGGGTCTAAAATACCCCAAAACTGTTTTTTCAGGCACCATAAGGAAAGAATTGCACAGTAAAGTCAGTCATTAGTAGGAGAACAGGTTTCAGGTTCGGTCACTGTGACTCAATAAGTGGTTTATGATGAAAAAAAACCTTGAAATGTTCACTGATCTTTGCTGACACTGTTCAAGTTTTGCCTGATACCTTGTTTGATTTTCAATCATTGTGATAATTAAATTTGCAGGCAAACATCGGACCACATTTTCTAAAAACAATTACTTATTACTTTTATTGTTTTCTTGGCATTCATGGTTCCCTGTGATCCATTACATAGATAACATTTTGCATACTTTCTCACTGAAAAACATGTAATAGCAAAAAAATTGTCAATGAGCAGCAGTTACAGAGAACCAAGCAGCACAAACCAAAGTGGCCACCAGATGGAGGTGCCTTTCTTGAGTCCATGACTCAGTGAGGATAGGATTCATCCCACATGGTTTTATATGTGCCAAATAGAGACCTCTGCATCTGAGCTATTTTCCTAGTATAGAGGAAGGAGGGAACTTGGCTTTTTTACACATTTGGGCCAGACAAGTCATGCTGAGAGAGCACTCAATGCCACATCTTCCAATCACAGGGCCTGACGTGTCTTCCTTCATTACACAGACACTCGGAGGAGGGGTCTGCTAAAGGGGTACCAAACAAGCCAAGGAAAAGCACCTGAGCTGAAAATATAACAGAGTCTGGGTGAAGGAGGCATTACAGACACTTGTCTGTCCCTAGTCTGCCCTTGGCATGTGCCACTAACAGTATCTACAGGAGGTAAATGGAGTTTGGGGCTGAATCTGAATAACTACCAATTTTCTAAATCTATGGAGAAACTGGCTGAGCAGTGCTCACCTTTGGTTTGATGCCAGCCTGGTGGGACCGTGCTGTGTTACACCCCTGCCCCGCTTGGATGTGAAAGGGTGAGATAACTCTGTCCTGAAGTTACTACATGGGAGGAACAGCTCGATTTTCAACAAAACCCCCTAAATGTAGCAGCTTGCCTGTAGGTTGCTGTGGGCAAGCTTAGCCTCTCAGCCCCCCTTGCAGGCAGTGCTGTGGTCAGGGGAGCAGTGCTGCTAAGCCCAGGTTACCAGGGCAGCCCTCTGAGCACCAGCTGAGCTCAGTGGGCTGCACTGACAGGGTCTCTGCTGATGATCAGTGTGTCACACGCCGGGTGTGCAGGTGGATGCCTACATGCAGATGGCTTAACCTTGGGCCAGATGCTTCTGTTGCTAAAAGGAGCCAGCTCACGTAGGTGCTAGCCAGCGTTAAAGCTTTCGGAGTCTGATCCTTGTGCCAAGTGCTTTGCAAGGCTGCAGACTCTGTGATGTGAGGCTGTAGGAGAGATTTATTTGAAGTTACCGATAGTCAGGATAGCACAAGGGTAACATGAAATACTACAAACCAAACAGGGTGGCAGGGAAGGGGCTGTCACGGCCAGCCCCCCCCGTCCCTGCCACTGGTGCCATGTGCCAGGGAGTATCAGGGTGGGTGCTGCCACCCTCCAGGAAATGGCCCTGCCAGAGGAACCCCTGCTGCTACTTGCCCCCTTGGATTCTTGATTTTTATAACCTAGAACCTGAACTTTTGTAACCTGGAAGTGTGAGCTGAAACATGCCACAGGGCTTGGGGTGCAACAGCACCTTGGGAGCCCCTTCAAGCTGAGGGTTAGAAGGAAGAGTGTGGCACAGGACTACATCATCTTATTTTATAATGTCCAGGTAGTTATTTTGCTGGCCTGGTACTTTGGGCACAAGAAAGAGAGAGTTCAACCACTTCTGTCAAGCAGGGGCAAGGAGCTGGGTTTTGTTTCTGGAGCAAGGATGCTCCTCCACGGAGAGATGGGACCCTGTGCTGTGGTGCTGCTCCTCTTCTCTTCCTGATGGTTGGACTTGATGATCTTAGAGGTCTTTTCCAACCTTAATGATTCTATGTGTCCATAATTCTATGATTCTTGGCTTCAAAGCATTCATCCACTCCTTTCTCAGACCTGCACCCATGCACCTGGCAAAAGTGGGGTGGCCCTGCCTGTAAGAGCTTTTGCATTTGTGAGTTACTTTCTGTTTCAGCTTTCAATCCCCTTCATCAAACAGGACTTCAAGAAAGGGAAAACTGTGCCTGCCCAGGGACTTTAGATCCAAAGCCAGGGCAGCTGACGCTACCACCTACTTATCACCAGGATGGCATCTGTCATTTCTGCCTGCACAAAAGGAACCGAGGTTCCTTCTTCTATGTGTCAAGGGCCACATGGTGAAACCCTTTGCAAACTCTTTGCCTTCACCTTGTTTTTCTACTGCTGCCTCTCTGTGGGTAATGGAGGTCTTACCCCAGCACTGTGGAGTGGTGGATCAGCAGCCTTTCAGTGGCTCCATGTTTCCCAGCCTCTGCCTTCAGCCATCCTATACCTGTCTCATCTTCACCAGTGATCATCAGAAAGAAAAGGAGAGGTTGTAGAACACCCCAGACAAGGAGATTTTAATGAGAGGAGGGAGCTCAGCAAGGCAGGAGTGCTCTCTTAAAGCAACCTAGAGTTAGACACTGTTCCATGCTATTTGAAGACATAATAAAATTTAATGCATTAGCCTTTCAAGAACTACCAGTGCATCTCCCCTTGGCTACCTTCAGAAACACTTTTTAAATATTGAAAATACCACTGAGCCTTCACTATGAAACTTTAATGGAGACAGATTCCACGAGCCTGCTGAAAAGATTGCAGCATATATTGCTGTGTTCCAGTTAATTTACTGGGTTTCTTTCTCTCCAGCATATTTCTTTTTAGTTTCTTTCTTCTCTCTCTCTCTCATGCTAGTTCTGCTCTTTGTTTCATTTTTCATTTCCTCTTCTCTCTCTAGACAGAATTAATTAAATTTTCTAGCCAGCTTTTTTCCCCTTTTGATTTTAAGCTAGATCTTTTCCATTTTTTAGCTCCTTCGGGTTCTACTTTACATCATCTCTTTCCAGAGGTTTTAGATGAACTTTTCCTCTTCTGCCTCTTTCTGGGTTTCTGTATTTTCTCTGAAAACAAGGTTTCTAATTAATTAAAGCGGTTAAAATGATCAGAGCAAGCTATCCCTTGCCAGACCACTGGAGCTCAGGAGAACATTTAGCTGCTCAGTAAAATGTGACCAAACATAGGGTGAGCATAGGAAAGTCTTCCAGATACTGATAACCTGCCTGAACCCGTTGAGTGATACTCTTCATACCACTGGTCAGACAACTCATCTGAATTTAGAGGATCACAACAGGGCATCTGTCTCTGAGGGACTTATCTGTCACCTTCTATAACCAAAGGCAAGGAATAGGCACTTTGGGGTGTGATTCATTGGACAGATTTCAGATGTCTGTTTGGATGCTAGATGATCTTCTGCTTTCTACCTAACCTGTTCCAGAGAGCCTCAGGCAGTAACTTTTCAGGTTTTCTTGCTGTGATCACTTACTTCTTGTGGCATTTTCTCTGCCTACACAAATTATTCAGCATCTTTCCTGAGCTGTGAACACAATATCCAGATACCACTTGTACCATATAGGTTCATGCATGGCCAATCCCAGAACTGTGCAATTGGCATATTTTGGTGTGGTAGATGGAAATCTTGTCACCAGATCATGCTGCAGCGTGTGGACCCCAGGTGCCTTCCTCAGTGCTGTGTGTCCTGCAGCACTGGAGCAGCTGGGAATGACCAGCTTAGGTGAGGAGAAGAGCTCTGGTCGCTAATAACAAATCTTTTATTGTGAAAATGTGACTATAAAGGAAAGAAGAAAAATGAACAAAGTCATGTAGCAATTCAACTTCAGTGTCTTCTGCTGCGTTCCCCTTGAAAAGAGGTGCCAGCAAAAAGTTGCTAGTTCAGGTGAAATGAAGCAGAAATTACCTATTGCCCAAATTTGGTCTCTGGTACGACATTGTTAACAAGGGATTCAGCTGGAGCATGTTTACACACATTACTTTTGTGAGACTCAGTTCCCGACCATCCTCACTGAAACTGTTCCCAAGGACAGGGAGTGGAGTGGTGGTGGGTTGACCCCAGCCAGCAGCCAAGCACCTACACATCTGCTCACTCTGCCCTCTTATGCGTGACAGGGGGAAATTAGGAAGCGGGCAAGAAGACACATAGACTGAGATAAAGGCAGTTTAGTAGGTGAAGCAAACCACAAGCAAAGTGAAAAGAGGAATATGTTCTCTTTATCCCTTTAGCAGCTGATGCTTTGCCACCTCCTGAAAAGGAGGGCCTCAGTACACATAAAGATTACTTGGGAAGGCAAATGCCATAACCCCAAATGTCTCCCCTCTCTCGAATTTTCACTGCAGCATGTGATGTCCTGTGGCATGAAATAACCCTTTGGTCAGCCTGGCTCAGCTGTCCTGGCTGTGCCCCTCCCAGCTTCTTGCTGATCTCCAGTCTGATTGCTGGTGAGACAGAGAGGGAAAAAGGAAAAACTCCACGCAGTGCAAGTGCTGCTCAGTAGCAGACAGAACACTGGCGTGTTATCAACACTGTTTTAGTCACGAATCCAAACCTCAGCACTGTATGGGCTGTTATGGAGGAAATGAACTGCTTCCCAGCCAGGCTCAGTACAGGGAGCCAGCCAGAAGGTTCAGCATCTAGGCGAAGGTCTCCGGCTGACCTGTCCTCTGAACTCCCTCAATAGATCAGATAGTCTCCAGGAGCTCAACTAACACGTGGAGTTCTGCCGGGCCTCCAGCCACCACTCCCCAAGAGCACGGGTCTCTTTAAGTCCTGTCCCACGTCTGCTAGTCACAGACAAATGTCTTGGAAACCCTTGGAAGCAGAGGGATGGTACCACCATGCACACAGATGCCTGCACCTCTTCACATACACAGGGACAGCTATGTGAGGACTGAGGGTTGAACTCTTCTTGTGCTCAATTCAGGGCAGTCCTCTCTGCCTGAAGGCACCTGGAAGGAGGCAGCTGGAAGAGCATCCAGAAAGATCACCCAGGGGAGAGGTTCAACAAATTACTTTTAGACTCCATCACATCTTTTAGATCCTGTTCTCTGCTCCTTGCATGCCCATTTCTAAGCATTCCTTAAATACTCTGCTTGATGTATTAAGCTGTAATTTTCTTCTAGCACTTGCTATCTTTTTATCAAAGGTACATTGTATCTTAAATTAGCCTCCTGTTTTGTTACATTAAATATAAATATAAACATACATCTAAGCATAAATATTGAGTGTTTCTGTATGGTCATATTCTAGACACTGTGCTGATGGATAAAGACACTGCAGAGGTGGGCTTGAATTGTTGTATTTGCTCTGAACAGTCTGAAACCGGCAAATCGAACCTGCCAGGGCTGCTATGAAAGCACAGAATAATCCCTCCTCTTCCTCAGCTAGCATAGCTCCTGATCTGAAGCAGCTGCTGCTATTTGAGCCCTGAAACCAGTTCAGAGTCTTGTTGGAGTGTTTCAGGGTTGTCACACAGCTTCATTTCTCACTGACTCTTTGAAGCCAGCGGGACAGGCACAGGCCGATTAATGAGAAGGGGTGAAAATTACAGCAACTGAAAAATGAAAGGAAGGAGAGTGTTCGTCTCATTTTCAATGGTCTGGAGACTGAAGACAAAACACCAGCATTCCTTCTGATATTTGTTTCCCTGTCAGAAAGACAGCTTGGAAGGGAGAGGCCCCACACCAGAAGGAAGACAATCTGTCATTTTAGGAAAAAAAATGGAGGCTTAAACCGCAGAAACAATTCCTGGAGCATGGGGAACAGATGGATTTAAAAGACATGAAATTCCATCTTAAAACTTTTGATGTTAATTCAGACTGATACCTTGAGAAATAATTAGTAACAAACTGGTATGACAGATCTTTATTTCATCAACTGGCTCTTTTTATGATCCAGACAGTAACTCTGTAAGGCATTTCTTCATGCTGGCAAATTCCTCTTTTGTTCCCAGGCATACAGTTGGGCTCAGGACAAACTCAGATTAGAGGGAGGAAGAGCTCAGTGGAAATTCATGCATTTCAGCTAGGAGTTACTTCACTGAATCGCGGCCATCTGAAAAGTGGTCACGGGATGGAGTGGTTCTGGTACGAGGGCAAGGAAGCTGGCTGAGACAGTGTGGGAATCTAAAAGTGCATCTTTCTTCCTCTTCACTGATGGGGGAACTCAGAGCTCAGATGGTTGACTTCAGGTAGGTTACAACCTCCATACAGCCATTTGATACCTTCAGCCTATTTGAGTTAAACTCGATAGTGGTATAGAGACTTCAAAGGTCTGAATCTCATAGACTTAGTGGTGGTCAGTGACTGGGAAGTGGAAAGTCATTGGTACATGCAGGGAGTGAGATGCCTGTGTGATTCAGCCCAATCCCTCCCAAGAGACAGTGGCCACCAGCCAAGGCAACATCCCCACCGGCTGGACAATCTGCAGAGAAGTTGCTCTGCACCATCCCCAAGCACCTGCTGCCACACGAGCAAGACTTAGAGGAGGACTGCACTGTGGACAGTATGATGTGGGAGCTGGGAGGATGTGAAGGAGCTTCCTCCAGGGAAAACAGCCTTTCTTAGTGCCATTGCTCCTGGAAAAGCCTACTTAAATATTAAGGCTTTGCATGTGTATAAACACCTGTGTTATTTCTCCATCTCTTGATCACAGTAATAAACCTTTGAGCAGTCCTGCGTTGTGCTGGACCTCTGCGTCTGGATTATCTATAAGAATGATTTCATGAAATGGGACCATTAAAAGCCTGTGTATAAGTCCATAAACTGTATAAGAAATATACAACTATAAAGTAACAATTAAAACATAAATGAGAAATTCATAACTTCCCTCAAGGGTTATAAAGGAATGCCAGATGCCTTTCTCTGCATCTCAGATTGTCTTGAAGGATTTTGAAATAAAAATTCTAATAATGACAGTCAAGAAAGATACCAACTGCAGAATACAAAATTATTAATAATAACCCAAGCCCCAAGCTCTGGGGTAAGTAACTTTGTTACTATGGAAAAGCATCAGCAGACCTAATTCCAAAAAAAATCCCTTCATATTATGAAAGACAGATTAACCATATGGGTTGTGTGGTTTAAACAGAGGCAGAGAGATTTCTCTCTTAACCTGTTCCCTAGAGATACCAGTTCCTTCTGATTTCCTTACAGGGACCATCTTCACTGACAGTTCACATCCAGGACAGTGCCTCCAGATGATGATGCTACCTAGAAGGTGGGCGGATGGGGCCATGTGGCTCCATTGCTACATGCTAGGTAAGTCCCCATGGAATGTAAGAAAGACAGCTAAGGCTGAACATAAATTGCTCAGAAGTTAGGAAATGCCAGGATTCAGACTGCCTGAACAGATGTCCGTCTGTTTGTGGGTTGGTGCAGCTGGACCAGAAGTCATCTTCTGGACTTGGGGAACTGGGTCTGAGGTGGTCCTGTTGCATATCAGAGGCTGAAGGCTGCTTAAAGCCCAGAGAATTTAAAAATTACCTAAGTGTGTATTTTAATTTAAAAATGCATCACTTTCATATTCTATATTATGTCTTAAATAATAAATGAACTTATATCTAGCAAAAAGCACTGAAGGCAGAGATGCAATGAATGGATACTACCCCTCTTCTGCATCTTGAAAAACCCCTGTGTTTTCCCTTTTACAGGAATTTATGTAACTAGAAAGTACATAACCTCTGTCTCCTGCCACCTCACAAACTGTTGTTATTTCCATTTTTCTTATGCTTGTGCCCTTCTGATAGTTTTTAATTATGTCCAAAGGGCCACTGAAGCCAGCAGACAAAGTTTTGAGTTAAAGCAAGAGTTTTCCTAATCATCCCCTGAATACCTGGTAAATCCCTTGGCTAGCACAGAAGAGCCCCGGCACCCAGACAGCCAAGAATTCGCAACTTATGAGTTCAGGATGGGGTGAACAAAGGGTTTTTCCTTGCCCTGAATTTTCTCCTTTCTTCCTGCTCAGCCAGCTGTGTTTCTACCTCCTGGTTGTCTAGGCTCGCTTTGAGGTTTGGAGCATGCAGGGCTGAGAAGTGGTGCCTGCTGCTCCAGGCTGGAGCTCCTGCCTGGCCAGCAGTGATGCACAGAGAGCAGTAATTGCAAGGAGGCTGGGAAGCCACTCATACCACACAGGGAAGAAGCTGGGAAGAATTTAAACGCCAGATATGTTTAACCTTCCATGCTAATCAGGACAACTGAGAAACTAGTTACCTTTTTCCACATGCGGCCATCAGCCACAGCACAGGGCAGGGAGACATGAAATAGTGACATTTTTAAAATGGTGATTGACATTTGGGAAGCAAGGTAGTTCCCATTTCCAAAGGAGATACATCTGCTCCCCCTACCTCATGCATGCAAATGAAGCACAAAACATCATTAAAGAAATGCAGCCTGTGCTAATTTTTATGTACCTGAAAGAAGGAAGCTCAAAATAAATGGGAAAAAAATCATGCTTTTTAACACTCCATTTTGTTTGTTTTCCTTTCAAAACATTTTTTTTTTTTCTTGTGAGAGCTCTTTTATGTTCTTTTATGTTAGCTTCTGAAAGAAAATTGTAATGCTCCTCAAAGTACTTCGACAGCATGTTATCTCTGGACAATCTCTCTGCACTGGAGTGAACTGCAGGCATGAGAGAGGCTGCCCAGCATGGGATGATTGAACAGCTCTGAGAGCAGTGGACTGATTGCCACCACGTATTATGGGAACAGATCAATGTAGAATAGGTTATGTAGAAATAATTCCTGATGCTAGAAACCTTATCTTCTCAAATCATAACCTGTCGCTCAAGAAAGTTACAGATCTTTTTCTGCTCCTGTGGTTTCACACTGGTGGTAAATAACAGGGATGGATATTCCTTTCATCAAAGATTTTTTTGAACTGAAACTATAATTCAAGTATGAACTGCTGAAATTGTTCCTTATTTTTCCTGCTATTTTACAAAAGCAAGTTATACCTTGAGATGGAAATGCCTCCTCATCTGTACCATCTCCCAGCTAATGCACAACTCATCCACCTTGAGCATTTTCCAATGTTCTTGCACACACTACTGTAAAAACCCAAAGGTGTGAATTATTTCTGATACTTCAGGTTAAACTGTCCTCCAAGGTCTTAGGTTTTTCCTCCATCATTATATACCTTTCAAACTGCTACCAGGTTCACCATCATGTCTTTAAATTTATGGTCATTTTGTAGCTGGATACGGATCACAGAAGAGGAGCTTCCCATTACTGCAGCTCAGAAGGGATGGAAGTTCTTTTTCTGGTCTTCAGCTACTCGTGGTGGTTGAGTTGTCACTCCAGGCTCCCTTCAGGGGCAGAGAGCTATTTTTTGCCCTTCTGCAGGATGCTGGGCTCTAAAAGTGCCTGTTTCTTTCCACAGCTGTGAAGGGACCCTCTCTTCACCAAAGAGCAGTCACTGCTCTGCCACACATGAAGAACACTGATCACCAAGACATCTAGACCACGGTGCCCAAGGGGAAACCTGTCTGCAGCCCACAGCTCCACATTCAGTGCTGCCTTATCCTTCATTTTCACAAGTATTTCTCCCTCCTTATCTCCCTGAGGCCTTTCTGTTTTCCTGGATTTTGCCCCAATGAGGGTGAGGTCCTCAAGCCAGCACAGCCTAAGGAGGATGCTGCAAGGGAACCTCAACCAGGCCACCCACATTGAGTCCCAGACAGGAGCAGCAAACCACATAGCAGAGCAAATGCAGCTAAGGCTGGCAGCCCACCCTCTCCTGCTGTGGCTGGTCAGCTGCCTTGTGCTCCAGAAGCAGGTGAAACATGACATTTCTCCTGTCCTCTCCTCAGCCAGTCCTGAGCAAGCAGAAAAAGGGAGCTGCTTCCCACAGCTCTGGAGTAAAGCCGGGTAAGCAGGTCCTCCTCACTTTCCCACCATAAGGACCCAGTGCCCAGTGTAAAGAACTGTTTCTTCTCCAAAAAGAAGCAGGTTAATAAAGTTTGGGATCACTTATTTATACAACCACTCACTTGAAAACCCATGTGATTTTTATCCAGATTTTAAAATCTGGATCAACAACTCTTCAAACATCAGTGCTGGCATTCTTAGGTTTGCAGTCAGCTCTGGTTTGCATTATTTTGTCAATATTACCATCAGGATTCCCGTATCCTTGTTCACAGGTCTTATTGCTATGTGAGCCATAGCAACCAAGCCTGCTCCCATCCAGATCAGGATCAGGAAGATGTGTTGTTCCACCAAGGCTGCATCCAGCTCCCACTGGAATTAAGAAGAGCTTTTCTACTGCTGTGAGCAAGTTAATTCCTCAGAAAACAGACTACTCTGATGCTGGTTAAAAGTAGCTGCCATTACTACAGCTTCTCTCCAGCAAGCATTTGGCCAGGATCTATTCAGATCCCAGCCTGGTGGGTTTGACCCTACAACTTCACTGCCCCAGCAAGTCCCAGGTGGTTCTCAGTCCCCTATGTGTGTGCTCCTCACTTTGCCTTACAAAAAGGATGGAAACAACAGAAATCCAGGCATCTACCTCCTGAAAAAACATCCTCACCATAAGCCTGCAGCCATGCTTACATTGTTGCTCATTTCCCCCTTGAAAGACACATCACCACCTGTGGTGGTCTGTAGTGACCCAAGTATGGGGCAGTGTTGGTGCAAAACCTCCAGCAATTTAGGTGAATTTTCACTACTCCTGAATGATACAGGCATTGCACTGGGCAGGATGACAGCTCTGGGTGTCTGGGATTGTCCTGTTCCCCACATCTCTCCATATCCCATCCCCATATCCCCCTCATCTATCTTTTCTTTGCATTCAGTAATAATTCAGCTGTTTCAGGTGGCACAAGAATGGAGAAAGACCATACCAGGCAATAACGTTAGAGCTTTCAGGTTTCATTATAACAAGAGCTCTAAATGCAGATTGGCTTTTTTGCTAAACTGCCCTTTTCCAGGCACTTCAAAGGCTCAGCCACTAGATGTAGCAAAAGCTCTCTTAAAAATTGTCTCATATTCTTGTCTGTATTACTCTTTCAAAAGGGGAAACGGACTAAAACTCAACAAGTAAGATAAAGATCATCTTATATAGAGAGCAGAAGTGTCCAGGAGAAATAGTACTGAAGGGAAGCAGCATGGTTTAGGGCACAAAAGGTCTCTCTATTAAAAAACAGAGACGTAAATGGTGTTGGATGATCATGTTTGAATGTTTCTTGCTTGGAAATTCTTTGCCCACCAAATTCTGCTCAACCTTCTCTCTAAGTAATCTCAAGTGTTTTATTAATCCTGCACATAGGAGTTGGCAAAGGGGAATTCAGCAGCCAGGGTATTCTGTGATTCCAAGACAGCAGAGGATAAAGCACCACTGCTAGCACTGCTATTTACCCCATGGGGAGAGGGAGTCACCTGAGCAGGGGAATGACAACTTACATCTCCATCCCATCATGATTTATCAACAGCTAGTAAAACAGATGATAAGAAAGGACTTCTGAGTAAAAGCAAATTGAGCATCTAGATATTATTTCCTCCCTAAAGTCAGCAATAGAGGGGAGTCATGTTCCAGTGCAGTGACAGGTCTGAATCTGCAGGCTGAGGAAGAGTGGGGAAAAAAGTGATTTCTTCTCTCCTAGTACACCTCCAGTAGTGCAGGTGCCTACAGCATAGGATGCAAAAGGAGATTCAAACCCATCCCTTAAGGGGTCCCAGCAGGGACCTGGCCCAGATTCCGTGGGTCTGGCCATCAGCTACAGTAGCCAAGAAACCATCTTCGAGAAGCCTGTGTTTCTACTCTGATTTTCCCATCATGACATACACCAAAAGAGCAGATTAACCCAGGCTAGACATAATCATTAGGAAACAGATGGCCATGGTGCAGGAAAGCAGCTCGTGTACTGGTGGAGCAAGGTGTATCCGGCTCGTGGGAGCACCTTGAAGAGAACAGAGGCTTCAAGATCCACAAGGGAGGTCAGAACAACTCGTGCTTAGAAAATCCTAGGGACGTGTCAGCAACACTGCAGTCTCTCAAGGGGATCAGACACACAAATGTATAATAGGGATGGAGTTTTGTGTCATTTGCACTGTTACTCTGATTTCTCATTGGTTTTAAGTTGACCTCAGCATGCATGGCATGTTGTGCCTTCCAAGTGTCACAGCAAGGAGTGGAAAGAAAGCTAACAAGGTGTTACAAGCTATTTACCTTATTTAATTAGAAAAATACACTTATTTAATGACATATAGTAGAACATAGAAAGCTCATCAAACAGCGGGATCTACCACGGATTATAGTGCTCATCATCTCATGTAATCCTGGAAATTAATCCCAAAATTCCTTGCAAAAAGACAGCCATTCAGAGAAGACAGACAACTAGACATCTGTACCTACGTGGGAGAGGGCAAACACTCAGCCACTGAACTTCCAAGTGTGGGTGAAGGAATAGAGCTCAAGAGCTTGCGAAGGGCACCTGGGCTGTGATGTCAGGGGTACAGACACAGGATGCACCCCAGCTCTTGGCAGGGAAATGTAGATCTGTGGTGCAGCACCTCCAGCCTTCCTCAGAGGCATCTGGGTCACTCCATTATTTATGGGGTGCCTGGGGCCAGGCAGTTCTCGTGCAGCAGGGTAAGAGCAGGGAGGATGGGTCGGGGTTTACCAGACAACTGAAACACTGAAGATGCCTCATAGAGAAACACGTCCAGCCACGCTGTAGCCTATTCTTCCCATAACAAATTCCTAACTAGGATTCAGAAATAGTCATATTTTCCTGCTTCCTACAGGGTTAATTAGACATCTCCTATCTTCAATAGGATATAAAACTCATTACTTTGATGGAAATCAGGAACTGTGTAAATAAAAAAGCAAAACCTGCCTTTATATACATGCAAAAAAAAATCTGGCAGAGCTCATAGAAGCATACACAGGACACAAAGTCTGATTTTTTCAGGCTTTTATTTCCATCCTAATGACAAATCATGATTCTTGCCACAAAAGTTATAGGAGATCTTCAAAATCTGTCAACCCATGCAAGCAAATAGGTATGAAATGGCTCTGTACATTACTAAAATGATGCCAACATCTATGGCACTTCAATCCTCAATAAGCAAGGAGTCCTTGAAGAAATGTGGAATAGCAGATGGATGTTGCTAATGCTGTGCCTCAGAGATGGTTGTTTATGTGAATTTCTATGACTAAAAAAGGCTGGCACTCTTAGCAAAGGGTTTTAACCACTTAGGGGCAATTTTTTCTTAACCAGCTGTCAAGAGTCTCAGGTTCGTATTTCCCCCTGCAACCAGTCAGTGTGTGTTCAGGTTAGCAAGGCTGTAGTGGATATGTGCAGATTTATTCCTGGCCCAGATGTGATGGAGCTATTTCATGTTAATGCTGCTCACAAGCTCCTCCCTGCCACACGTGAAATATTGAGCAGCTTCCAGGCACTCACTTCTGCAGAAGAACACTTGTGGACTTAACACTTAGTTATTGCCCTCGTTAAGGTTAATAGCGTGTAAAGGTTCTCCACCTTCCAGTCTCCCCATCCCTCAGCAGTGATACCTGGCCTATTAAAAATCAGGAGGGAGAAGAGAAGAAGTCAGAAACTAGATGGCCTCTGGGACAATAAAACAACACTGGTACCATGCCCAGAATCCAGCAGTGATGCACAACATGCAGAAGTGGTGAAAGCACTGAAGACTCAGATTTAACAACGTTGTGCTTGGCTAATTGCCTTGCACGTGTCCCAGATCTGCCCCTGCCTCCTCTCTGTGCCTTCCTCCAAGCTACTTTCTTTTCCTCCCCTCTTCATCCTGTGATTCATCCCCCCAATATACCCAAGTGCTCTCTGCCTTGCTCCACTTTGCTGTATTGTCCAGTCCCTGTCTGCCCCTATTCTCTTCCTCCACCCTAGCCTTTCTCTGCCCCACCATGGACTGTGTCTGGTGTGGGTCAGTGGCTGCCCCAACAGTTCACAGCTCAGACAAATCAGGACTGGAGCCATCATTTCATGTTGTGTTAGATGGGCAAACAGAGATTCTCTTGCCCTGGCTAGTGACCAACATTTTGCCCACATGCTGTGGCCACCAGGCCATGCAAGGTTGGCATGGATCAAGTGAAGCCAATCTGTAAAGCAGATTTTGAAAATGTTGGCAATCATACATATTTGATAACAAATATTTTTGCAAACATACAAGCCATAATCCTTCGTGTTCATGTAAGTATTTGTACCTCCTTGAACTATCAGGTGGTGGTGTGCTCATGCTGGAGGTTCAGAAGAACATTTATAACCTCATGAAGGATTTCCCTTGCAATACTTCCTCTCTCCATTATGAAGACTGATGTAAAGCGACCTCCTCAAGATAAGGGGTGGCCACAGCTGCATCTGGCAGGTGGCCATGGCACAGCTTCCTCACCAGGCACTACAGACTCTGGGCAGAAGTTGCCCCCTCACTGCCGAGGCTTTGCACTCTTGCACATGTGGCAGTGAAAACACTAGGCTGTGGGCCAGCATCTTGAGGAATAACTCCCAGACCAGTGCATCAGCAAGAGTGGTTGTGGAAGGACCAGAAACACCTAAAGCCATCTGTTGTTGCTGGGAAGTACGGGTCTGTGGTTACACGGTAGTGGGTAATGGGGTGAAGTGGGAAAACACTGGCACTGATCCTGCCCAAACTAGTCAAGGGGCCAGGAGCAGAAGTGTTGTATTAGCACCATGCTCTGATATTTCCTGCCTGAAGGGAAACATGACCGGAAGCAACACATTTGCTTGGTCTCTGTTCTCCCAAACTATTTCCTTACATCAATATAGTCAGAGCCCACAGGAACGTTATTCTTTAGGACACCCAATCTGTTCTGGTTGCTACCAACAATTTGTATCCTGAAGGCTTTTAAGCACTACCTTTGATATCATTCATTAATATAACCCTGCTCCAGCAGTCCCTCTGCATCTAAGACACTGCCATTAATCTAGAAAACTACTACTGGAAAATATCAGCACAGTCAACTCAAGAGAAAAATGTCCACTTAGCTGGTATATGGAGGATAATGAAGTTTCTCCCCAAGGTTGGCCATCACAATAATGTTAGAAGAGCTACATTTTGTTCAGGTGAATGTCACATTAACAGCATGATGGAAGCCCACAGAACACAGATAACTTTTAACTAAAGCAGAGATGAGTAACCCTTAATATAAAAATGCAAAAAGTAAAGAAAAAGGTCTCTCTCTTTTTTTTTTAATTTTGAAGACAGATTCTCTAGCAGAGTCTCCAGATTCACAGGGAATTTTTGGAGGACGGAAGGTCAGAAAAGCATCCTTGATTAATGTGTAGGATACATAGCTGCTGTGAATCTTGTTTTGTTCTTTGACATACCGATTTACTTCTCCTTTAAACCAAAAGACCTAAATGCAGACACAGGCAGTTCACTCTCTAAGTAATGATGGCAAACCAGCGTCTAGAGACACATTGTACAATCAATCCGAAACGTTAGTTGTGAAAAACCCACTGAGACCATCCAACTTCCCCCTCCAGATGGAGGGTTTCCTTCCCTACAACAATGATCTAATATTACATTTGTCACTATTGACTTCCTGTGGCAAGTCAGTTCTGCTGGGACGTGTGCTCTTCAGTTTAGGGATGAAATTTTATCCCTCAGGAAACTATGCAGTGAAATATTTTATCCATAACATCTTTATTTGTCCTAAGAATGCGAAGAAACATGCTCACTGCCCTGCAGAAAGCATGTTTACCAGCAGTGCCTTCTCCTGCACCGATGGGAAGCAGCACACAGAGCGTGAGGGTTGGCCATAGCCTGTCACAGCTTTGCACCATGCTGGTAACCTGCTCAGGCTGGGCTGGTGCCAGGGAACCGGTCTCCTCCATCTTACTCCTGTTAAGCTACGTCATGACAAGGAGAAGGGGCTGGACTCAGGGCAAGGGGTTATTTTAGGAATTTAGACTCAAAACTATACCCTCAAAATTCATGAGAAGCTGCCAACTCACCTGCAAACACCTGAATTGCCTCACCCCACTGCAACAGAGTGTCTTCTCACTTCTCTTGGGATAAAACAAGTCCCTCTTGGAAGTGCACATTCCTGTTCCCCAGCTTTAGAAATTCAGTGGCGTTGTCTAGCTTAGACTTAGGCAAGAGGCTTAGACCCTGACCTGGGCGAGGCAACAGCCCACGTAAATGGATGCTCCTCCTAGGTGATGTTGGTTCCTGCCAGCATGCTTTGCTGTGGCCTTGCTGTCCTGCCTCAGTGCCCTCAGAGGCAGGTTGGGCTGAGCAACTTAATGCCCAAGCCCTGTAGGAAGCCATACCTCGCTGTGCTTGCTCCCATAGCTGCTAAGCTCTCCATAAAACATGAATGCTGGGGGTAAATCAGGACTGGGAATTCCAACAAGTTCAAACCATAATTGTCATACACTTCCCCAGATTCATTTCACTTACATTTATCTGTGTGCAACACGTCTCTACATCTGAGATAGGCCCACCAAGCTCTCCATGTACAGAGAAACGAAGGGAAATTGTGAGGTTTTGGGTTGCTGTTGTGATTAATTTTCTCCCAAGACAGACATCTGAAGGTGATCGGACAAGTTCTCTATTTGTCCCCACTGACTACACAGGAAGCCTAAAGCTACACTGAGCATATCTGCATTTATCAGTGTATAAACCATGCAACAGATGCATATATAATATTGGGTTATATTGAAGAAATTCACAATAATTTCCTTTAGCTAATAATTCTTGATAAAATACAGGAAAGTTGGAGTTGTGTTAAATCTAACCTTAAATTTTAGGTCTTTGGCTGATTTTACTTTAAAATCTATTTCTTAGTATATTCATGGAAAAATAATGGCACAGCGAGCGATCAGTAGCATCTGTGACTAATTGCAAACATTTGCAACATGAAATTATATTTTCAAGTCTTTAATTAGCTGGAGAATGAGTCCCTTGATTATTTCTGGTATGCTACTCTACTGCCTGACCTAGCAGACAGAAGCCACTCTTTTCTTCCAAGGTCATTATGACACATACTCCTCTAGTGATTCCACATACTGTAAAGCAAGCTATACGGTTTGCAGCCTATTACAAGTTAAAACTGGCTTAAGAAAACTCTTTTTCCTGACCAAAGAAAGTGGAAAATCATATATGATACAATAGCACTTTTACGTGCATTGCAGATTTGGATGCAAAGCTTTTATTGGACTGTTATTATTGCTTCTTGCTGAAAATCTTGAACCTACCTTCTATGAGCAAGGCATGAGTCACAATTACTGATCATTACAGACAGAGCAATCGTGGCATGCCAGAGCTGGGAAATAATTTATTCTGCATCTTGTCCCCATTGGCAATTTGCCTAAAGCAGTGGCTGCCCCTATAGAAACACTACAGCAAAATTAACCTGTGGCTTCAGCTTGAGGGAGAGGCTTGGCTGCTCATGGCTGCATCTGCCTGACTTCTCCAGGTTGTACCACTGCAAGGAAGGTAGCCTTGGGGCCATCCTGCAACACAGCAGATCTTCAGACCTGTACTGAAGATGGCTGGGAAAAAGAGGGCAAGACTTCATTATTTCAGTATCTACTCTGAGAGCAATGAACTTGTCATCATGCCTGGCAGGTAGTGTTACCATAGCCCTGGTCTTCTCAGGAAGTTCACCTGATGGTGGCCAGCAGCAGCAGAGAGTCACCCAGAAGAAGTAGGCTGGTCTCTGAAGGGATGCAGAACAGGCTTTCGTCTCATCTCCAGCTGGAGGTGCATCATCTCAAAACAAGCTCAGCAGCATCTTTCACTGAGACATATTTCCCAAACTAGGGGAAGAGAGTGCTAGGGGAAAAGGAACTGTTTCTAAGTTGGGAGATTAGAAATTATTCCAGTCTGCCAGGTCTTGACAACCCCTTCATTATAATTTGGTGGACTGGCAAGGCAATCCACCCACCCACCCACCATGGTTTCCACCTGAGTGAAAGAGAAGCACAGACATCCTGAATTTAAAGAGAAAAGCCTGATAAGTCACTTCAGAAGCACATCCCTCCTCAGCAGACCAAAACGTGGCATGGTTTCTTGTTTGCCTGGTATTTTTCCACCCTTTTTTTTCCTTTAAATTGTTCTACTTTACAGGATACATGGCCTTGGTCCATTATACCATGTGGCTGCTGCTAAATGTATTAGGAGGCTCTTTGTGTCTGTTCATGCCTCCAGCAAGGATAAATATATTCCACTCAGCCTCTGACATGTGTGGACAGTAGATGTTCCACAGCAATAAGGTACAAGCTATTTTCAGATTATAAATCAGATGTTGGTAATGTACTATTAAAAGCACAGATGTTATTAATTTAGTATTATTAGATGCTATTAGTACACACAGTAAGACATTTTCATTACTAAGCACTATTAGAAGGTAAGGGCTTGTATTAATTATCTGCATTATCATTGTCATTTGTGCAAGCTTTTCTGGCATATTGGACTTTTCAGCTCTTCTCTGTGCAGCAGAATGCAAAAAGCCAGATTTCCTTTAGATCTTTGTTCTGTCACCTATAGCTTCCCTGTTTGATAAACCCATCTCTCCCTCAGGGCATCTGTCACTCATACTATCATACCATGTTGTCATTCTCCATCCTCCCCACCGTGATGCATCGTTGTGGTGTGGCAAGCTTCTCCTCTTGCCCCAAACCCCAAATCACATTACGGCTGGCACCTTTCCCCATACCTCCTTCCCCTCACCTCCCTTCTCCTGGGCTGCTCAGATATGCTGGGGGTGGCTCTGGTTGACCACTGCCCAGCTCTGGTTGGCCACTGCCTGGCAGGGGGAAGCGCATGGAAACGCATACATGGAAACTTCAGGTGGAAGTGGGTGTGCACACCAGGATAACTTTTGAATCTGTTGACTAATAACAGCTCAGTCTGATTGCAGATCAAGTCACCCAGGTTTCCTCAGACATGACACCTGAAGATCAGAGGTGAATTTTGAACTGGTGCAGAACATCTGGATGCATTGCAGATAAGATGTGTGGCGCACACGTTGCCTGGCCTGCACAGACAGACCATTCAAGCATCAAATGTGTTAAGTCTTGAAATGCTGGGCTGACATGCAAAGGTAATAGCCCAAAGCACATACAGGAGGACTGAAAGGTGCAGGATGTGACTGACACTACCCTGAACCTGAAGGACACACACATTTAGGGTAACATCTGGTCTTCTGCAGACCACAAAGTCCACCACCTCCTTCATTGTCTAGGGCTCAGCAGATATAACAGCACCGTGAAGGAGCATCAAAACTGCTCCTGCCATATCAGCTCAGTTATCTGCTTATAATGCAAGGCTAAAGGAAAACAGTTGAAATGAGACCTTGTAGAACTCAGTGCCACATCACTATTTTCATTAAGATAGGCAGAGGGTTATGGATGTAGCACTGCAAAGGGAAGGAAACATTCCTGCAGATGCACCACATCCAAGCAACAGTCCTGGCACCAAAGCAGTGGACAAACCCTTTACAAAAGACAGGAGTTATTGGCAGTATTTGCAGGGGGTCAGATTCAAACCCCAAGGATTTCAGGAGTTTGATGCTTTAAAGGGAAACAAACAAACAAACAAACAAACAAACAAAACAACCAAACCAAACCAGTCATTTTTGTAGAGATGTTTGGGAGAAGTCAGCAGCCTGCCTTAGGCAGTAGACAACATCTTGTTTCAGAAGCAGCCTGGGGCCAGTGCCCGACAGCTCTGCATTGCATTTCATGCCACCAGTGACCCTGGAGGTATCAAAGTCTGTAATAGTGCTGGATCAGAGGTGCTTTTGGTACCCCTCAGCAAGAGGCTTCAGAGTGTCTAACCCACACCCCAACATTTTGCAGCCACCTTCTCTGAGGAGCCACATCCAGCGCAGCATCTGGTTTAGCCTCGTGTTTATTTTCTGGGTGCCCTTTCCGTGCATCTCTGCAGAAAACTCTCTGCTCCTGCTGGGACAACTCCCAGAGTCATGGGGGAAAACAGAATGCTTCTAATGAGCTTGATGTATAATTTCCTATCAGATTTACACTGGAACTAAAAGGAGTGAATCAGCCAGCATTTTAAACTGAGAGAGGAGATGGAGGCTCTGATCCAGAGATACAGAGGCAAACTTGGAGCACGCTTTGCATTGAAAGTTGGAAGATCTCAGTGGCTCTGTCTCCAGAGAGCAAGTATTTTCATCACAAAATTAGCTCGTTGCTTTTTTTTTTTTAATCCATCAATGCTCTTTAATTTCCCAGGTGACCTTGGGCAAGGTGATGCATTAGCATTACTGCTAAAATGGAGCTGATACTGTTTCTCCTTTGCTGCCCGTTTTACCCTGTGAGCCCTGTGTGTATGATGAGATGCCACAGCACCTTCGACAGGGACAATTCTCATCTCAAATTGCTCCTTTAATCATTCTTGTAGCACAGTTATCACAGGATCAGTATTTACCAACTAAGCCCACAAGTAGTGCATTTTCCCTGCATTAGTGTCACTGGAAGACAGTGATCTATTACCTCGTTGAGGAGATGCTTTCTCTGGGGATGGGAGCTCATTTAACCCCATCCAAGCCCTGCCAGACACCTCGGGTGTGGCCAGGGAGGAGAGCAGTGGTCTGCAGCATCCAGGTTACTGCAGCATTATGGTGCACCAGGAGAGCAAGACCAAGGTACCCTGAGAGTTCAGCCTCTCAGCACGTGAGATGAATTTAAGCTAAATACAGGGGAGCGTTGAAACGCCGCCTGTTTTTATAAGGATTGTTTTAACAGAAGGGTCTTGTGCATGGTATGTGTTGAGTGACATTTTTGGTATATCTTTAGCACATGCCACATTCATCCTACCACTGAGGGACCACTGACTGTGTCTGATGGCACTTGATCTGAGGAAAATCAAGTGAAATATTTCTCATCATGCTTTCCTCTCTGGGTTCAGTCTCTGGAGAACATCAAGGTCTAGGTAGGAGCTGGGACAGTGTCCTCATTCTCCCAGTAAAGCCCTATAGTCTCTTGATGAGGCAGGAGACATATTGAAGTTTACTATTTTCTGTGCAATTGTCATGTATATTTTAAATTGCTGGTATTTTGTTGCTTTTCCTTTGTGTGAGTCTCATGGCTATGTGGTGCCTTCTCTTCTGAGAGGGAGGAAGAGGAGCAGGATGCTTTTGGACATGAACAGGAGGTATGAATTGTGAAAGTCTTCCCTGATGTCTGATTCTGCTGTCCCAAACTCTCATTTTCCTCTTTGTACATACAGGGGCAGAACATCACTTTTGAGGGTGCAGGGGTGGTGAGGGGAACACCAGCATGTTATTTATTTTCTTAGCAAACACAGGAAGGAACAACACTTTCTAGTGTCATGACCATGAAAAAATTCTCAGTCTTCCCTTGAAATGATCTAGGACAAGAGGTGAATCCGAGGCCTACTGAGAAACGCTCTCCATGTGTTTAATAAAATTTAATTACTCGTTCTTATAAGCCAATAGTGATTTTTTTTTTTCCCACCAGGCAGATTCTAAAGATACCAAAAGACAAGCCTGAAAATATCTGTAACCTAGAATACAAAATAGGGACAATTGGCAGCCCTGCATATAGCTAGCTGGCAACCCATCCAAGATGTTTGCCTTCCAATAATAGAAAGTTGGAAGAGGCATGTGGAGAAATTGAGCTCAAAGAGTTTTATTTCCTATGTATAAATACGCTGAAGTCACAGATGCCTCTGCAGCCTCAATCTGCCAAGACCAAATGCAAGGAACAGACCCACAAGGAAAGAGAACAAAAGTGTGGAAAAGCAAGCTCTCCATATTGATGGGCTTGTTCCCTTCCCAACAGATGGGTGTTTAAAAAGCCACATCTTCTTTACGTTGCCTTTCTCCATTAAAGCAGGGTGTTGGTGCCTGCACTACTAAGGGGAGGTATGTCTTGCCAGAAGCATGTGTCTGATCACGTCCCAGAGCCCTGAGAACACCATCTCAGCTCTACCAGAAATCTCTTTAAAAGGTCTGAAGCATTGTGAAAACAACCATTGGGTAGGTAAAATAAGTCTTTTACATGTGCCTGGTGACACTCAGATGAGATCCTTGACCTGTTAACAGAAAATCTGAATGCAAAAGGATAAAAATATAATTTTCTTCCATATCTCATAAACAGAAATAGTTAAAATTCGTGGCATTTACAATCTCCATCAATTCAAGCAGCACTTGTACACACCAGACCAGCTGGTAACCTGTAAGTCTTATGAGATAATGCCTGTGATTGATACTCATAAAATCTGCAAGGGGAGCCTCTAAGTCCCAGGAGAGCAATAGACTGTCTACAGCTTTTACAAGTTCTGCTGTAGCAGGAGGCTGAGATTGCAATTGCCAGGAGAGAAATATTTATGGGTCATGAACCTTCAGGCTGAGCCAGGAGAGCCTTCAGCTATTGTCAGGAGCATATATAAACTCTGCTTTTATGTTACTCACTTGTGAGCCCATGGGCAAATTGAATTCATGCCAGCACTGCCAATATCTGCTGAAGGGGTTGTAATTTCTTTTTTTGTCATTTCTTCATGATGCATCGAGCAGAGTATGACAGATTTATTATTAAAGTTGTACGGGAGGAAAAAGGTTTTGCTGACTTTTTCTGGGGAAATCAAAGCCTTGTACAATCAGGAAAGCTCCATGAAGAAGTGAGAAAATGAAAGTACCAGGAAAGTGAAAGGTCACACTAAGTGGGGAGGTATTTTTTACCAAACTAATCTCTTTTTTAACCTCTTCGGATTTTGTACTTGCTGAGTAAAAGTTGTGGGCTCTTTCTTTTCTTGAAGTATTTAGGACTGCATCCTTTCCATTGCTGGGAAGCAAAGAAGCCACCCAGCAAAGCCACTCAATACCCATTAGTTCACTATTCAGTGATTCCCTGCAACGAACAACAAAAAAAGGCTTTGATATCCCTGAGAATTTCAAGGAGACAAATTAAATAATAAAAAGTACTTTCTAAAAGAAGACTGAAAAACAGACTTCATACATAAGGTTTTAAAAATATCTTGTTCCCTTCAGTAAATCTTTCAGTATTTATGAAGCCTTTTGAGATAATTTTTATTATATTGCAATAAAAATGGAAGCTATTATGACAGCAGGTGTCATTTGGTGCTGAGGAACATGTATAATCAGCCATGAAACACCTTCCTGATGAAAGAAGTCAGTGCTCAATTAAAGAACAAGGCTAATGTCAGTGCTGAGTGTATTTATAAGGCAGCCACCACCATCACAAGCAATGGTACAATTCAAATAAATTTCCAGAAGGCCTTGAACAGACGCCTTTCAGATTGTAAGAATATATTTATTAATAACTTAATCATGGTACAGCAGTAATGTAGCTGTAAGAAAAGCTTGGCCATTATTTCCAATAATAGCTGCTTCTTTAATAAAAAATAGTACGTCTTGCTACAAAATTCTGCCTTTCCAAAAGCATTCCTAGAACCTATACATACTATTTTTAACTAAGGAGCAGAAAACATCATGGAAACCTGCCCTGGGATTTCTTGCTGTTTTTCTCAGGCACTGTAATTTGGCATCCACTCTACCTGCTAAAACACCAGGATAAAAATCATGTCTGCCTTGTCCAGAGCCACAGCCTGACAGGCATAAAATATTGATTTCACTCCAGCAGCAGCTTCTGCAGATCATTCTTTACCCCAGTCCCTGAGTCTTCTGCAAAGCAATCTGTTAGCTCTGCAAAAAATGGGGATCCTGATGCTGCTGCAGGAGTGGTTGGAGCCTGAATGCCATTAAATGCCAGTGCCACAATGTCCCTGTGCTACAGCCATTCCCACTGACAGAAAACTTCCAAACCCCACCAAAAAGCAGTGCAGCCTCACAGGGAAGGTGCTATCATCAAGCAGCTACCGAGGAGACACCAGACGAAGCTACTCTCCCTGATGTGCACAGGCACAGGCATCCCTGCCACCCCTTTGAGCCGTGGGTGGGCTGCACAGCAGCCTCAGCACATTGGTACAAGGAGGGGCATGGGGGGCTCCTGGCACTTCTCCTCTCCCAGTCACACAGGGAACACCCATGCCACCGACAAGGAGCTCATCTGTGTGGTCCGTGGAGAGCAGGTCATGGGAGAGGTGATGGAGAGATGGCACAAATGTGAAATATGTGTCTTCCAAAGGAGTTAAATACTCTTCTTTCTATGCCTTTGAGTGATCCAGCTACAGCAATTCAGTTCAGGTTTTCAGTCCTAACCAATTAGCCACTGGAATTAGCGTTATGAGATACGAAACACCAATGATGGTGATGATGATGATGATGATGTATTTTAAAGCAGGTTTATGTCAAATGGCAGGAGCCTCCTGATCTTGTTCTAAGAAGTGTTTTAAGATCCATCTCCTGTTCCTGCCACTTGCCTTATCCCTCAGCAACTGGGCTTCTCCACATGCTTCCTCTCCTTGCCTACAGCAGCTGAGGCAGAAGATGCCCCAGCCACTCCCCTCATTTTCCAGGAGCAGCTTTTCATGATGGCCCTTGCAGCTCCCTGACCAGATCTCTTGTGCAGGGAGAGACCACACCTTTGCAGGTGTCACTGCTAGGTCTTATTCCCATCAAATCCACTTGCAAAATCCCTCACGTCTCCTCCAAGGAGAACAGTGTTGCTTTAAACATTTTAGAAAACCCTCTCTTCGTAGTCACAATCTCATAAGCAAGTGTGAAGTGGGGGTGGTTTAATGCAGCCTGTTCAGTGCCTCACCTCGATGCAAAGCCTGCACTTGCCTGGTCTCGCTCTCCCCTCCGTGCTGCGTTGCCACCTTCCCAAGGAGACCCACCAGAATATGCAATGCCCTGTAAAAGATGCCTAACTTTCTGAGCACAAAAAGTGTGCCCACAGGCAGCTGTCCGCAGCTGAAGAACTTCCGTGCTACTGCTGGTGGGGCTCACCCCCCACCCCAAGCTCTCTGGGTCGCACTCGTCCGTTGTCCTGCCACGTGGGATGTCAGCAAGGGGACAGCACAGCATGAACCATGGGGACAGCATCCAGTCTCTTATAGCAGGCCAAACTGGTAATCCAGAAAAGCACACACATGAGCGACCCACCCCTTTCTCCAGCCAAGATTCTTTTAAATATACAGGTATATGTAGTGTTGTATATGTATGCAATTTTTTGCTGCAAGAAAATGAAGTGTTTTCAACTTCTGCACCCTCTGCTGTGGAAGTAATTTCTTTTCCCTTCTCTTTCTGAGTGTTGGAAGCAAGAAAATACAGCTCACCTCATGAGTGAGAGCTGAGCAAGCCAGGTCTCCTTTGCTTCAAACCTGCCACTCACACATAAGTTAAGATGCAAGTTTCCAAACCAGGGACACAAAAATGCTCTTTCCACCTGCCACATCAACCTGATATGCAGAAAATCACATGCAAAAAATCCACTTCAGGTCTGTTCAAGGCATGGCCAACCACCAAGGTGCAAAAATAATTTGATTTTCCCTTTTTCCAGGCTGCTTCACCAGAAAAAAAAAAAACAGCCAACCAAACAAAAAAACCCACAAAAAAAAAAAAAAAAAACAAACCAAAACAAAAAAACAAACACAAAAAAACAACCAACCAAACAAAAGAAAAACAACAAACCAACACAACAAAACCACATCAGTCTGTATCAGTAAGCATGAAGGTTTGAAGAGACAAAGGCTGAAGGTGGAGCAGAAGTGAGAAGTCTCTTGCCTGTAGGCAGGGACAGGCAGCATGGTGGGCAGGAGCCAAGGAAATCCCCTGCAGGGAGATGGGAGATGGGATCCTATAGCAGAGCCAGTTTGGTGTTGAGAATGAATGTGCATCAGGTAAATGCATTTGAAACAACAAGGAAAGATGGGGAAGGGCCCCAGAACTGAGGATGTGCCAAGAAGCCCTTTGCAGGGCAGCCTTGGTCTGGAGCAGAGGGATGGAGATGGCAGAGGGTTCTGCAGCCCTGGGAGGAGGTGGCTGCATTTGCATGCCTTGCCAGGATATCCTAAACCACTGATGACACCGAAATTTGTGTATACTGACCCCTAAAAGGCTTATTATTAGGACAGATGCTAGATTAATATTAGCAATATTCCCTGAGGAGATGTGAAATCACCGAGACATTAAAAAGAAACCCAACTGTTGTTACAAAGAAATGCCCACAAATATTCCCAAATGAGATCTGTGGCACGAAGTTGAAGGGCAAGTGCTTCTCACATAGTGCTGGTCAACACCCCACAGCTTAAAGGACAGCAATTAGTGCTGGGAGGTTTCATGCTTCAGCTTGCTGCCAGATGTTGCAGGCTAGCTGTTGACTGAACATGGCTACTGGCTTCACCACTGACTGGTGGAAGTAATGGAAAAAACAAAGGCTTTCTAGGGTCACATCTCATAACACACAAAGAAAACCATATGGAGGTGAAAAGGCAGAACTAGAAACTGCCTTAATGCAAAAGCCCATATTCATCAGTGATTTTAATTGCATCATCTATTTAGGTACCTCTTGGTACTTGCTGTAAAATATATTTTCTCCAGTAATGTGACAGATAATACTGAAAAGCACAGGTATCATCAATTCATTCTGCCTCTTTTCCCCCAGCTAGGCTTTATTAGGGCTATTGCTCAACAGTGTAGTAAATAAACATAATAAATCTGTTTAACTTGATAGATAATGCATAAAGAAGTGCCACCCTCTTCAAATACACCCCTGTCTTTTTTTCCAAACTGTGGAATAATTTACTTTGGACGGTGTTTGTGGAGGTTAGCTGCTTCACTTTCTCTCAAGCCAGGACTCAAACATTTCAGCAGTTTTCTGATCTTTCATCCTGAGAGGAGGGAGAGCCCTCTTGTACTTACACCCCCAGATCCTACAGGGTTGAGATTTAAGACATGTATCAATCCTCAGCATTTTCTCTGCTGTCCAACTTAGGCAAAGCCCATGGTTTCTAGTGCTCAGGCATTCCCAGAAACTGTACAGGGAGACAAAGGGTGGTTCATCACACGGATCATTTCCTAAGGCAGTCAGAAAAGGGGCAGAGATTTCCCAATTATCTTCAGTGTAGTACATATCAAACCAATTGGTGAAGGATAATAAAATGGAAGATGGAAATTGATGTATATATGCAGAAAGTAATACACATGGGGAAAAAAATAATGCTTCTCTTGCAGACAGAGTGATAGACTCTGAACTAGCTTTTCAGGAAAAGATCTTCAAGTGAGATAGTTTTGTGTAAATATCAGCTAAGTGCTCAGGAGAGGTCAAACAGGAGGTTAGAAATGGAACTGGGAAGGTCACAGCAAGGGAGGTTAAGCTGGCTGCCAGCATGCTGTACATGGAACAGCTCTCTTCACTTCAGAAATGGAGGGGAACTGAGAAAAACACAAGAGGGGGCAAGGATGACCAAAGGCTTCTGTGCAAAGAGCGACTGAGCAGACGAGGACTCTTCAGTCTGGAGAAGGCATTGCTGAGAAAGCAGGTGAGTGAGCTCCTCAAAATCATGAAAGATGTGGAGACTTCAGTAGGAAATTATGTTCACTGACTCACTGATATGGGAACTACAAAACCTCTAGTAAATTTACCAGGTTGCAGATTCGAAACAGTGAGGAGGTGTTTCTTCATGGAACACGTGATAAGCTGTGGAGCTCCTTGCTGCAGGACACTGCAGGTGGTAAGATTTTGCATAGCTCCAAGGAAGACCACACAAAGCCAAAGAGACATTTTTTTTTTCAAGGAGTAATAAATATAAAGGCACTGCTCCTGGCTCAAGAAGTGACCATCTGTGATGTGACCTGGCTGAACACTTATAAAGGCAGAATTACTTTCTGTTGAGAGATACAATCAGTTTTCGTAAAACGGATCATTTCATGTATCTTTCCAACCAGCCAACCAGCTCAGTCTGGATGGAAGAAGGCCTTGGGGAAGGATGAAATTCCTTCACGTGCAGGAACCTCTTTAACTGCCCTCCTGCCAAGGGTTGTGATGGGGAACAGCCCTTGGTAGTACAATACTCTACTCCTCTTTGTCCCGCACTGATTTATTTTCCACGCCACTTACTACCTCCTCCATGCTCAAGAACACATCTGCCTGTTTTGTTACTCAAAGTATGAGTCAGAGAAGAAGAAAAACTCTTTTATTGAGCTGCCTTCTGCTATGGCTTTGATTGAGAAATGTGATGCCCAGAGATGAGTCACTGAAATGTGTGCAATCTGAGTGTGCATAGCACATTTGCACAGCTTTCGTAATGCCCAGGGCCTGATGTTTGCAGGTCCTCCACCTTCCCATCCACACGTGGTACAGGCTCCCCCTGACTGCTGGCTCCCTGCAGCCTGCAGAACACCACAAAAACTCAGCTTAACACAGTTTTCATTTACATCTCTATGGTTTGAGGGTTTTAATGAAGTAATTTATGGATTTGAAAGCATTGGTGCCGTGACTATGAAGCAAACCTTCAAGACAGCCCACACAGTTCATGGCATAGCTGCCATAACACCATGTCAATTACTCCAGCTCCGAGCACAAAAGGCTGCTGTGACACTATTAGATTTCAAATGAAGATCACTCATGGGCAAACCGGGTAATTTCTCTGCATGCAGTTGTCTATTTCAGGCACCTGAAAGAGAAAATGGAAATAAATATCTTTCATTATGTTTACCTCATCTGATTTTTAAAAGAGGAAATCTGGTTTGCAATAGCTCGTGGCTTTAAAGCTCTCCTTTCTGGAGGTCTGGGTATTTCAGTCCCCTGAGGCTGAGAAAGAAGAGTGTGCCATTTGCTTTCCAGCCCTCAACTCCAATTTCATTTATAAAGGATGAAATGCAATTTAAAATGTCTCCATTTGAAGACAGGTCCATAGCTATGAAAATTCCTGTGTCAGGCTGCACATGACAGGTATTACAAAATTTCCCTTCATTTGCTGCCCACCAAACGAAAGGCTGTGCATGGAGAGTGAGGCTCACGGTCTGCTTCCCTTCTGTACTCCTCCTCGCACCAGTGGACAGACTAGGGAGCACCAGGTAGAGTTCTACAGGCTGTGAGACCTGATGTCATAGAAAAATTAAGGCTGGAAAAGACCTCTAAGATCATCAAGTCCAACTGTCAACTGACTGTTGACATTTACTGTTACCTGTAGGCAGGGGTGGAGAGGCACATCCCTCCTGAACTTCTAATACCTGCTGCATCTTACCTGGGCTATCTGCTACAGTCTTAGCCTGACTTACCTGCAGGAGTCAGGACTGGTGGAACTCACAAAACCTTCAAATGGAAAGAAAATAACCCCCAGACCAGGCTGGTCTACTTGCCAGCTAAAATCCTTTTTCTGCCCCACCATAACTGTAGGAGTTAGGTTTGGCACAGCAAAGAACAGACTATCTTACCTCACTCTAGCAAGTTCTGTAAAAGTCCTCTGCTGAGCTGAGCTGATGTATTTCTCTGGGAAGGCTGGATTTCCCCTCTAAGAATCTGAGTCCTTGCATAATGATGTGTTCAGGATTTCTCTGAAAGGCTTCAGTTTAATATATGTACTACATTTGTAGTGGCCTGCCATCAGAATTGTGTCTGATACCAGATACATCTCAAATATCTATCTATTCAATGTATTTTGCAAAGATGTTATTAATTGCACCTTCCACGGCAGGCAACCTAAGCCCCTGTTCTAAACTCTAATTTATATTCAAGCAAGTAAAGTTAATTGCCTGTCTATAACAAATTAAAAAGAAATAGGTGCTTTGGAAGATGGCCACAGGTCTCCAATCAATACAAATTTAATGTGCTTCTCTGTATCTCAGAGTAAAATTGCATTGGAGTACTTTACTCAGTATTCTAGGAATTCCTTGACAACATACTGCTTGGAAATCAAGTCACTTTCAAATGCCAACAGAAGGTATGGGGAGGCCAAGTTCAATGGAATCAAAAGGATACACATCACCAACCCATGGCAAAGGGATGACTTGCATCTTGAATTTATAAAACATAAGGTAATACGGAAAATAAATAACACATGTGTTACATAGTTTTTCAGCAAGTAATAATTTATATTATAACCTTTAGAACTCAGCTATGTGCAGAAAAAAAATACATATTTTTTTTTAATCTTCTGCTGTTCCTCACAGCACTGAGACTTCTTGCAGGAATAAGAAAAAACAAAAGCACACACAAACAAATAAATTAAAAACAAACAAACAAACAAAAAAAAACCCAAAACCAAAACCAACAACAACAACACCACTCATTTGAGTTTGAACTGGAAGATGGGGCCAAATTTAAGTATTTTACAAACCTTTTTGGGGACATGGTAGTGAATCTCCTGTCACTTTCCATCACAGAAAACTGTTACCTCTGATTTTGGATGGTTGGAGAAGACCAACCAAATGCTCAGGAGCTGAACTTGTCAAAATCTTTTTTGGCTTGGAGGTCTCATGAGTTTTGACTTCTGCTGAGATTTTTACTACTCTTTGAGCTTAACTGAACTGAAAAGATTCTTAAAAAAGGAGATTGCCTGATATCTCTGCAATCATGGGCTTAGCTGAAGCCAGAACATTCAGAAAGAAGCTGAACTGAGTTAAGAGAGCAGAGGACTTTGATCTGGATCAAAATGCATTTCATTCAAATATTTGTCACTTTTGAAGAAAAAGTATAATTTTATTACACTACAGTTTTGCTATTTGGGAAGCTATACACACTCAGGCAGTGTAAGATTGCATCATAAAACTTTTGTGACAGTGGCAGAGCACATATGGCAGCCAGTGGGGAGGTGACCCGGGCTTGCCCCATGTTTTTGGTGAAACTTGGCTTCTCTATGCCATATGGATGCTCGAGCTGTGAAAGTCTGCCTGGCACTACTTGTTAATTCTGGCCTTAAATGAGCACACAGAAAATAGAGCAGCCAAAGGTCAGGAAACATTCTGGGACTCAAATCCTGCTTTCTGTCCCTGGGGAAGCGTTTTGCCTGTACTTTGTTTCAGTGGCTCCTCTGTGGAATATAAACCTTGTTTCTTCAACCAGGTAGTGAGCAAGCCCCAGATACATGCATCTCATCTAATGGGACACGGCACATCCGTGCAGGTGTCCACCTCCTCTTACCACCAGGATAAGGCATGCACACAGTCTGGTACAGCTCTTGTGAGACTTCAGTCCACTGAAGATACCTAACACTTATGACAATACCTAATTGGTTCATGGAGATAGATGAACGTGCTCAACATCACACAAGCTGCTTCCACAAAACGATCACTTTTCATGAAGTGATTTCATAAAGGTGAGTTTGATTATAACAGAGGGAAGAAATTGTTCCTGATTCTGAGTTATGTTTCCCCAGTTCAGCCTTTTGAAATTGCATGGGTGAAAGCAGAAGGGGAAGACTATCCATCTGAAACCAAATATCTCCATTACCCAATGAACAACCTCTGATTATAGCCTTGGTGTCCATAATTACTTAGAATCCATGAGCTAGTCCATTGCAATATTCCTAATTTTATCATTTGGCAATTAATCTACTTCTAGTGACACAGTGCTTATTGTAAAAAGGAACTACTGCCTGCTCTCAAGCCTTGCTAGACAGAGAAGGATCTGAAAAATAGATGAAAGAGGTGCATTGTGCATCTATTTTTTAGCAGTTGAGAATACTGCAAGGAGGAGCAGGTGTGTGACATGGGTAAATCTCCCTGGTCACCCAAAATGTCTGGTTTAATATTAATTTATTTGAATATGTCTGTAAATCAATGACACTCAGAAAGGTTTTTGCATACTATGAATTGTCACTTACGTTCTGTTTTGCACAGTACCTATCATAGGGTCTTAGCTCCATTTATGGGTTTCTGAAGAAGAAATGTTATGTCAATAGAAATAATAGTAATAATTATCATTGGCAGAATGAAGGGATAGCACTGAAAGCTTGAAAAGCAGTGCAGCAAAAACCAATTAATCCATCACAATAGTCTCTCAGAGACAAGATTGTCCCTAGAAAATTGTTTCATGATCCCTTCAAAGAAAGTGGGTATAAGTCTATTCACCTTATTTGGCACTATCACTACTACAGTAGGGTGAACCTGATTGTTTGTCCTGCACAGCCATCCTTTGGATTTCACCTGAACAGAATTTGGGTGGGGAGATGTGTACCTCCACATATACAGGTGACAGTGCTCTCAATCTTCTTGACTCATTTGTCGTCATTCTCTAATGAGCTGTGATGGGTTGCACCCCTGACAACACCTTGGCATCCCACTGAGCCACAGGAGTGGCAGCAGGACTTACTGGAAGTCCAGAGAACTGAGGTACACTGAGGTTGTCACAGCAACTGTTGAAGCTATCAAACCTTACACTTCCTTTGCCTCTGCTTGTGTCTATGCCAGCTATTTATACTGTCTCAATTCATAAAAGACTTAACATAATTTCTTACTCCAGTAGCCCCTCTATACACAGCACACCCCCTAACTGATCAAGTATCTATAAGGCTCAGCTGCAAAAGCAGCAGCACTTTTGGCTAACATAAATCTCTTCTATAATGGCCAAGGTTTTCTCACTTCTTAAAATGGTTGCAGAACAGATTTCCTTACAGTCTTTGAACAGTATCTCTTTGTGTGTGCTCCCTGCAAGAGCAGTTTTCTTCCAAATTTTCCTAAGTTATTCATGGGCTTGCCAAAGATCAGTGTTGTAGTTGCTGAATGCAGAGATAGTTATCACTACTGCCTGTTCAACGTAGCCTGGAGAAGGTGGGAAAGATGCAGTCCGGCCAGGACTCAGCGATACTCACTCCACCGCACTTTGCAGCTCCAGCTCAGCCATGCCAGACCCACACGCCCCTGACAGACATGCAGAGCTCAGTCCCAGCACTGGAACTTGTGCACAGGAAGCAAACCTCTTCGACAACTGGCCTGTAGCTGGAATTCAGGCACAGAAAGGCTTTAAGGTCACTATCATTCAATGGTAAACTCACAGACTTGACCCACCGAGAGAGGTAAAAAGGCAAGCCTTAAAGGACTGACTTTCCTCCTGCCAGAAACAATCCTTTGTAGGCAGTTTTCATGTAGCCATCCTATTCTGGAGATTGAAAGAGTTTATCAGGATGATGTACAAGCTGACTCGAGTTCCAGAGGATGGCCTTCAACCTGCTTAAGTTTGAAGTGTAGGTGAAGCCAAGATGTCCTGCCTGTATTCTCACTTCCATGAACTTGGGCCAAGTAATACCTTAAGAAGCAAATCCTCCCATTGTCAGTTTGACAGTTCTTTTATTATAATATATACTAAATATACCTTAGAACTGGCAGGTTTACTAAGACTGTCACCTTTTTCTTCTTACTTACTTTTTGGTCTCAGATTCCTTTCTATAGAAGCTATTAGCTTTGCACTGAGAAATACAATGAGGAGTGCTTCAATGACAGCCAGATGCAGCACTGTGTGCAATGCTATATTCTGAGTAAATGATACCATTCAAAGGGCAGGGCAGAGCATGAGTAGCATTGATTTCCAGAAGAGCTATTTCAGTGCTTAGCAAAGTTTGGTCAGACTGCTCTCCTTCACTGCCTGAGTTCTGAAAAGGCTGTGTCCCACCCTGGCAGGCAGCAATATGGCCTGGGCTGTATATAACTTCACCACCTCCTGTGTGGGTGTCAGCGTTACATTATGCCTGGGCTTGCCACTCCAGCCTTGCAGAAAACAAAACAGCATCTCACACTACCACTGTGGGCTAAGGCAGGAGCTTCAAAAATGCACTTTGCTCTCTACAAGGGTTTCAAAGTACTCTGCGACCTATGCCAAGGGTATCTGAAATCACCTGTGGTCCTGTGGTGAAGGCCTGACTGGTGGCTGAGACCCTCAAAGGGTGAAATTGTGCAGGAGGAGACTCTTAGAGCCAGCCCGAGCATCCAAGGATTCTCTTCCAAAACTTCAAAACCAAGAGCAGCAGCATCATTTCCAGAGAACAGTTTATCTAACAGATTTCATCTACCTCAAGATGAGGTGAACTACAGCTTGAAAGTGTTGTCTTCTTTGTTTTAACTGTAAGTGGAGTCTAAAGAACCAGCTCAGGTGCAAAAAATTACAGCTTCAAGTCTGACCAGGCAAATCCATCCCCCAGCAAGCAGTTGTGCCATGCCTGCCCATACAAACACCTGTACTAAAACCAAAAGGTTTACAGCCATGAGCCATAGATTTATATCACTTTTCAGAGTGTTATATGAAATTGAAGTAAACACATTCTGTGGGTTATTTGAGAAGAGAAAAAGACCTATGCTTTCTTCAAGTCTACTAGTGAGCAAAATCTCTTGGTTTTTTACAGATTTTGAAGCATTTTGTATGTAATGTCTCACTTTTGCCTAAAATAATGTTTTAAACCTATGTCTGTTTTTGAAAGTTCTATGAAAATACTTTTCATCCAATTTTCAAGCACAAGGGTGTGAATAAGCCATTGCCTCATTAGAATGTCCTTCATCCACCTGAATAGCTCAATATTGGCAGCATTTCAGAGCACAGAGCTTGGCAGAGAAATAGCCTGGCTTATATATTAAAAACTAGCATCAAGCACACTTCATGTGGCATGCTAACCTTGCATACCTTGAAAGTCTATGAGCATTTTAATAAGGTTAAAATACGGTTGCCAGTTTGTCAATTATTTCATTTCACCACTTACCACAGCTTCAACACATTTTTAGATGTCATAGGTCTCCTGAAGCTGCCAAATTAGGAAAGGGAGAGGGATGGATCTCCAAAGCCATTGAGTTCTGCACCACCACAGCTGGAGGCTAGGAACTTGTTTACTTCAGTTTTAGCTTATTTACTGAACACGAAACTGGGAATCTTGATTGCTGCTGAGGGAAGAAATAGAAACTGTTGCATTTTTAAGGTTCCAAATTCTTCATGCAGTGCTGTGGAAAGGCGACATCACAGGCAGCAGCTGGGCCAGTAGAATGGACTGTGATGGGACTGACCTTTCCAAAGAAAAATTCACTGGAAAATTATGTTTTCCTGATCCTTTTGCTGCTTCTGTGGCAAAAGCTCTTCTTCTTCATGGCCCACCCCACCTATCTACAACCTGCTCTATGGGAGCTATCAGGTCCTTGGCAGGTGGACAGGCCTGTCTCTACAGTAACAGTCATTATCAAAGCATCCCTGCTCACCAGCATCTAGTTCATGCCTCCCACTTCTCCAATCCACCATCCCTTCCTCCTTTCTTTCCAACTGTTCCTGTTTGCTACCTCTCAGATGTGCCCAAGGCCATCACTCCAGCACAGGTCTGTGCCTTGGGAAAACACTCCTCTTATACATTAACTCCTCTGTTAATTTTTCACATATATCTTTACTGTCCTATTAATCCCCCAGCACTTTCCCAGCATCACCCTCATCTGCTCACTTCCTCCCTTCCTCTCTGATAACTCAGTGAAAGCAGCAGAAGGCCAGTAGAGTTAATGTCTTGTCAAATCTTGAATCATCTACTTCCAATCCCAGCAGGTTTCTTCAAGGAGAAACAAAACAAAACAAAACAAAACAGGACTCAAAACACACAAGCATGAAAATGCCTTTGCAAAGGTTGAATGCTGATGTTTAGTTTCTTGACATGATGAATTTACCCAGGAAAGCTGTATCTCAAGCATACAAGAAATTGTTACGACACTGCAAGTAGCTGGGCAGAGAGCGAGACGCTGTGGCCACAGCCATTATCTTTCTCAGGTAATATCCTTGTCAAAGACAATAGGATTGCTCTGTATGTGGATGCAGAACCAGTCACTGAGCAGGCAGATTCCAGCTCAGTTTTGTCGTCCATAAAATAAATCCTGAGTCCATCAGTGCTCCTACAGAAATGAGAGCTGTTTTACGATCAGTGCAGACAAAGAAAGCCCTTCAAATGCCCACTTCTGAGTCTACAGCTTTTTCTTATGCTTCTGACTCTTTCAATACCTTTAGCTTTTTGCTATGCGTGCAGTTTTAGCAACAACCCAGGGACAAGGAAATAACACCAACAAATTGGCTTAGCAGCATGCGTGAATTGTTATTTACAAGCCACAGAGAGCAGCGTTTTACCCCTGGCTCAGCTCTGGCTGCAGCGGGTGAGTCTGATAACCAGCCCCACACTACACAGCTGGCAGTGAGCAGGGCACAGCCCCACCTCAAGCTCTGCTCCTCTGTCCTCAGGTTGGCTAGGTACCACACCACTGAAGTGATGAGGTATTGCCATCGTTGTGTCACCATGCCAGCAGAGCATCAGGGACTTGCTGTGCACCAGTACAACCTACTGCTGCCCATGGGTCTCACCAGGCCACTTCTTTTCTGAGTTCAGACCTTCCAGTTTTCTCACTTCTGCCAAAAAGGGTTACTGTTAATGTTGCTCCCATTATTTTTTTCCACTCTATAGGGCAGCAAAACATTCAATGGTGCCTGAAAGGAAAGCAGACACTAATGACCACAGAGCATAAGCCTGTTCCCAGGAGTCGATCCACCCAAATAGGGAGGAGTCAGAAGTCCTGGTTCCCATTCCCCAGAGCACATTGAACACATGGTGGACCAAGAACAGGGGCAGAAGCAGAAGCTCTGGACTCATCTTTCCCCCACCTTACATGTCTCCAGGTCTTTTCTGTCTCTCCATTGTATTTATACAGAACTGGCTATAAATATCACCACAGGAAATTCAGTGGCTTGGGTTTTTTCATCTAGCTGACTTTCCTTATGTTTTCCCACATTTCTTATGGCATGTGGGAGGGAGGAGATTGCACAAAATCCATCAATCTTTTTCAGATTTTCAGCAAGGCATCCAGTGAGTCAACAAGTCAGGTTTCAAATCTGTACATTTTGGCAAGGTTTTCACTGGATTAATTTGAAACACATAAGGAGAGAATAATACCTTCACGATTTCTTTTTTTTCAGGATATTACATGAACTATATCAAACTCTTTCCAGAATTATGGAGGATGCTATTTATTACTCCTTCTTCAGTCTCCATCACTTGTCCTTGCTGCCACCCCAAAACATTTAGAGCTGTTGTAATATCTCATCCCAAGGTACTAAAATACAGTTTGCCTGTTGGAATTGCAAGACGTCAAAGAGCAGATGAAATGATTGATTTTGTTTTGCTTGAGTCTGGGAAGGAGAGTCCCAGGTGCACAATAACAAAGTATAAATAACATCCACTGTGGTGCACCTGACAAATACAAGCCATAAAAAAAAAAGGGCTATAATATGCTCCAACAAACTTAAGATCTTCCATAAAAATGACTAAAAATCTTGAAAATTACACTGTACATGCACAAAAGAAAAAAAGAAACACCAAAATTGACAACAAAAAAAACACCACCAAAACTACACACACAAAAAAAAATAATCAAAAAACTTCAAAATAAAAAATACCCAAAAATGCAGAAGAAATTGAGAGTGTAATTTTTCTTAGGTTTCTGCAGGAGCAGAGAATCTATTACGTAACAGAGCTGAGATGACCCTAAAAAAAACCATAAACAACAAAAATACCCCAGTTGATAGCACTTTCTAATTTCACCTGGAAATAAACACCTTCCTGATCCTAAACCTAATGACTGGATCTAGGAAGCTGTGTCCAGATTTCTGCTCTGCCACACAATAGGATATTTTGGGACAAGTTTGTAATGTAAATCAGGCATGTAGTTCTATCTTATTTTAGGAAAGCTTCTCTCTGTTCACTTAAACTGGGCAAACTTGGCACTGTGATTAAGCTGAGACTCTCAAATACATTTTGTTTTAGTGTGAGAGTCATAATAAGCATGCAGAAGTCCTCAGGCTAGCCTGTGGAAAATGGTACAGCCCCTGCCCTGTGATGTGCATATGAAGCTCAAGAGGCAGATACAGCTGGCAGAGAAGGAAAAAGCAGAGAGAAACAATCCAGCTCCAGGACCATCCACAGCCCACCCCCTGTGTAACCAGCACTGGCTTTTTTTAAAATGTCGTAGCAGGGAGGAATTTTTGGGGGGGGAATCTGAATACATGCAGTGAGGAGGGAACTTTGCCACTGTTTATCCGGAGCTCCTCCACACACATAAGAAGACATACAGCAAGTAAACTTCCATAGGTAACTTCTCTTACACCCTCTCTTAAGCCAAAGGAGAAAATGTGAAGTTATTTGCTGGAAGATTTTACAGTTGGTTTATCCAAGCTATCAGATATTTATGTAGGAAAATCAAGAGATGATGGAGAAAACTCCAGTTTGGCAAGACCAAGGGATTTTGCAGAAATGTATTTATTTCAAGAAATCTGCAAGAAGTCCAAGTAAGGGTAGATGCTTCAATAAAAGCCAGAGAGAGAAAGACCTGATCTGACCTGCAAAATCTGAATTCTGCTTGTTCATGAAGAGTGTTAAAGCTGCAGTGGCCTGTAGATGCCGTGCCAGGGAGAGCTCAGCAGCAGCCCAGAATAACCAGCAATCAGAGTGGCTGACACGAGGCCCAGCTCCAGCCCTGCTTGTGCCTGAAGCAGGGAAGCAGTGACACCTCTGCGTGTCGCACCCCAACACAGCACTCCTGTCATCATCTTGTCACCCATCTCGCCGTTCTTAGTGAATGTATTTTGAAAAGTTTGTGGTTCCGTTTTGACAGAAAATGAGATGGAGTTCTTGTTTTCCAGCCCAACCGAGCCTTAAACCTTAGTTTGCAATGCCTGATGCAGATAATTTGAAATAAGAACACTGAGAGGCCTGAATGCATTCTGAGCATGAATATTATAACTCAATATGCATAAACCGTATTTTTAATTCACTCCTTTTCCATAAATCCAAACTCCACAGTATGTAAAACAGAAATCTTCCTAGAAGTTTGAAAGCAAACCACTTTGCAATTTCCCTCACCCACTGAAATGATGCTGAATGCCATAGAAAACATACCCTTTAGAAATGACAGCTGATTAAACAGCTTGCTTCACCTGTAAATAAGCATGGAATTTGGTGTGTTAGATACGTTATTTGATTTGTACCTACCAGTCAAGCTCATGTCCTATGACTATTTGTTTACCAGAGACTCCAGCTTTTTTCTTTTGAAATAAATGCCAAATGATTAATTGCTTCTGACTCCAGAATATAGAAACCAAACTGCTGTCCATACATGTAAGCCTTTTGCTGGGGAGCCATCTGCAAAGCCAAACACAAAATTCTAACATTATTATTCCAACCCAGCGTGAAATACTGCAAAATACAAACTCAACCCTCAGTTTCACCCCTACTAATGTGCACACAACATAAGGCTCAAATAAAAATGTTCAGCTGTGAATATTTTTGTCTTATTCTTAGCCTCATGTTTACAGTCCTAGTACACCTTTTGTTCCTTCTCATCTCCCAAATAAACACCACAGAAAACCGATTTCTTTATGGAAACTGCATCCTAACATCTGCAACACAGAAGGAACACGGCAAAGATACACGGAACGTAAGTAGAGGTTTTCTGGTGCTTGCTGCATTTCAATGAGACGTTTAAAAAAAGGGAAAAGTTTTACAGATTGCAGAATACACTTTGAAGAACCAGCAGCTTTCTGATGTGTGGTAATCTAACCTGTGCTCTCATGCCTCCAGCCAAAATTGTAACGAGATGTCAGTGGGCTCCAGAAATCTCTCTGATGTTTCAGTTGCGATTCTCTACCTATGGACACTTTGCAAATCAAGCAGCCCTGTCACATGCTTTCCTCTAATTTATTCTCTGAAGACGTAGGAAAAAGCTTTCTGAACCTCCCCATTACAAAAAAAACCCTGAAACACTACCTGACAAACCAAACATATCTCTCAAATATATCCCATGGTATTGTGTAGTGCTAGCATTTATGATGGAACCTAAGGAGAAACCGTGACTCTCACTTGCCTTCCAGACACTAAAGTAAACATTCATAGTTATATCTATGAGAATAATTTGGCAAATTGCATAAGCCCAGATGGAAAATGTGCACTGTGATGAAACAAACTGGTGCAAATGTGATCTGAACAATAAAAATTGATTATAAAAGCAATAGGTGATTGCCTTTACTAAACAACTACAGTACTGTGAAGACTAATTGTTGCAACTCCTCTGCATAAGTAATTCATAAGACACCATCATAAAATCCTATGCATTAAAGAAGATGTTGTAAAATAACAACAATTAGAAAACTCATTGTATTCTAAAATGCAGAAACTGAACACAGAGATGCATCAAGAGAGGAACAGCTGTGTTTTAGCAGCTATGTTCTTTCTCTCAAATTCATATTTAAATGCTGTTTTGTAGGACACAACTGTCTAGATGCTGCTGGTTAATTTGCATCTGATACAATTAAAGGAAGCAGTAGTGACACACACAATTTCCCCCATGTGCCTGACCATGAATCTTTGGTGACAGTGACACAGGCACACTAATTATGATTGCAGGGAGGAGAAACCTGGACCATCTACCCATCCATAAGAAGCATCTGAGCACAGTTACCTCTACAGTTTATTACTACCAAGCACTTCTACAAACCCTTCTGTCTTTGTGATCCTACTGGACACATGAAATCTGTAAGGAGATTTTCCAAAGGGAAAGACAAAGCTGTCAGTGGAATACGAGGAGGATTTTTTTCTATCTTCATTTGGCAGAAAGGCTGTGATTCTTTACCTAGCTGATCTCCTCAGACTGACTCACAGTATTAGGCACCACACAAATCTGGTGAGTTGATTGCCCAAGGCACTGGCAAGGTCCCCATCACCAAATGGGATTACCTAAATGGTTCACAAATTAATGTATTTTAACAATTGTAATGTATTTAACCTTATGTTAACTCCATTATTTCACAGAATATTATACAGAGGAGGAATTATAGCACAAAGAAGCTAATGCCTAGATCCTAGATAAAGGATATTAACATTAAATTGCCATTATGTCCCTTTGTGATGCCTGACCTTCAGCATCCTGGACCTCCTGGTGGAATCTACATCTCTGTGGGTCTGGTCGCTCAGATGCCTGGTACTGGGATGCACCTTAACCAGTAGGGAGCTGCACAGAGGCAGTGAATAGCAACCTATCTCAAATCCTGCCCTTTTTCTACAGCAGCAGAGAGACAACCTCTGCAAATTCTTATTGTTATTTTTTTTTTCTCTCTTTTTTTTTTTTAAACATGAATGTATAAACTTGGCAGAGCTTTCAAGTACCAAACCTACTAATGCTAAGTACAGAATTCAACTCTCTTTCAACTTAGCAGTCTTTCATTTATACATCTTATGTCTATTTTTGCTGTAGCAGCAAACTAGAATTTCATATTCAACCACATGCTCACTGGGATTCTTAAGCTTTTATGAACATCACTGTTTTTCTGATGTATAGCATCTTACTGAATCATAGAATCAAAGAATCATTGAATGGTTTGGGTTGGAAGGGACTTTAAAGATTATCTAGTTCTGCCATGGACAGAGACACCTTCCACTAGACCAGGTTGCTCAAAGCCCCATCCAACCTGGCCTCAAATATGTCCAGGAATGAGACATCCACAGCTTCTCGGAGAAACCTGTTCCAGTGCCTCACCACCCTCACTGTAAACAATTTCTTCTTTACATCTAATCTAAATCCATCCTCGTTCATTTTAAAGCCATTACCTCTTGTCCTATCACCACACTCCCTGATAAGAAGTCCCTCTCCAGCTTTCTTGTAGGCTCCCTTTAGGTAGTGGAAAGCTGCTTTAAGGTCTCCCCAGAGTATTCTCTACTCCAGGCTGAACGACCCCAGCTCTCTTAGCCTGTCCTTGTAGGAGAGGTGCCCCAGCCCTCTGATCATTTTCATAGCCCTCCTCTGGACTCGCTCCAACAGGTCCATGTCTTTCCTGTGCTGAAGACTCCAGAGCAGATCACAGTACTCCAGGTGGGTTCTCATGGGAGCAGTTTGGAGGGGGAGAATCACCTCCCTCAACCTGCTGGCCATGCTTCTTTTGATGCAGCCCAGGAAGCAATTTGCTTTCTGGGCTGCAAGTGCACATTGTCAGGTCATTTTGACCTTCTTGTTAACCACACCCCTCAAGGCCTTGTCCCAGCCTGCATTTGTTCTTGGAGTTGGCCTGATCCATGTGCAAGGTCCTGCGCATGGTCTTGTTGAACTTCATGAGGTTCACATGAGCCCACCCCACCACCCTGTCCAGGTCCCTGTGGATGGCACCCCCCTCCCTCCGGCATGTCAACTGCACCATACAGCTTGGTGTTTGTTTGATTACACTTAAATACAACTTTGTACAACAAAGACAACTTATCCAGCACTCCAGACTACTCCATAGATCTGCCCCCTTCATCTCTACAGTCTTTGTATGAGTTACAAGTTTCATTCTGACTTTAAGTACAGTACTAAAAATATTGAGTAGTACTGGGTCTTGTACAGAGCCTTGACTCTCATGAGACACACTTTAATCTGGTAATGATTTCCCATAACAAGCTTCTAGACTTATGCAAATTCAAGACAAATTAAGGTGTTTCTAGGAATTTTGCTCTAAAAATATATCTTATATACTACTCATTCTTGCTTTCAATGAGCAATCTAGAGATGTGTGCTGGAGAGCCTGGCCTTAAATGTGCCTGTCACAAAACCAAAACAGACCAGAGTGTGATATGTATGGAAACAAAGTGAGCAGGAGTGTGAACAGGGTAGGAAAAAGAACTTTTACACAGGCAGTGAGTGCCAGTTAACAGACAACAGAAGTCTGTGCCAGCATGAGTCAGATGCTCCCAGTCACTTCCCACCACAGGCTCTGCACTCCAGGGACTAGAAAAGTGAGTCAAAAGCAGTCAAGGCTGTGGAGCCAGGGAGTACCAACCTGAGACTAGCAGGAATAGAGAAATGGGCGATGAGACTGGCAGGCACATTGATTTGGGGTTCTGGTCTGTGGATGTGGGCTGAGAGAAGAGGATGGAGGTTCAGATCCAAGTGTGCAAAGGATGGGTGATAGAGGAAGCACGGCTTTGAGGATGTAGCACAGCGGGGGTGGGACCTCATATTTGAAATCAAAAGCTTTTTCTCACATAGTATTACAAAACTTTTGCCCTCCCTTTTTTTTTTTTTTTTGGAAAATATGATTCTTTTCAGCCTCCACCAATTAAATGGATACTAATCTGTTAAACATGTAAATTCTTGATAATGTGTAGGGTTACCCTTACAATCAAAAATGTCAAGTGGCAGATAACACAAATGTCTCCCAAAATTTAAAGAAAATGCATCTGTTCTGTTCCTTTTATTTGCAACATTTATAATCTCAGCAAAAATGAAATCAGATTTGCTTGATGAGATGTAGCATGAAACACTGAAATCCCCCTGTGCCCTGGTTTGCCAGCCAAATAAATCACAGGCCACTTCATACAGCCCCTATCTGAATATATAAACATGACAGGACAGCTTTGGGAACATCTACTAAATCTCATTAAACACTTCCACTGATAACATAATGTGTTAAATACATTCTAGCTGCCACGCTGCACTGAGAATTAGGGTGCCCCTCTCCTGCTTTTTGTAATGCTGTGCTTTGCTTCCATAAAAAGGAAAATCCTATCATGGTTTGTTTTAAAATACCAGCTCACCCTGCAGGTTGTATATTTTCAAAACTCAGCTTTTCTCACTCTCATTTCTGGGACACATCATTCTTTAACCTTGGATGGCTCTCCTGACAAGGTGAAAACTCATTAACCACCTCTCTATAATTTAAACACACAGCTTTGTTACTATGCTGGCACCAGCCCCTAGGGACGGCTGGGTTCCCGTGGCAATAGCTTGTTCTCATGGCAGGTATGTCCTCAATAGTTTTCTCAGGGAGAGAGGATAATTTCCTTCCCTGTGGAAGAATCATAATACCCAAAAAACACACAGATGTTGTACAAACCCATATAAGACAAGACCACCTCCCTCAGGACTGCCACAAAGATGGGGTAAAAAGAGTTTTTTGGGACTCCTTTTTCATATTACCCAAACAGTCTCCAAGGGACCAACTCCTCTCTTCTTCTCTCCCAGAACCTGCTGGTACAAGTGACAGTGGCACACACAAATCTTCCAGTTCTCATGTCATCACATTCCTTGCTTCAGCAGTCACTTCAGAGGCAGGTGGCTTTTCAGAAGTGCCTGTTCTTAATAAAGAAATTGACAGCAATTTCACGTTTGGGCCACTTATTACAAGAAGGGCATTGAGGTGCTGGAATGTGTCCAAAGAAGGGCAACAAAGCTGGTGAAGGTTCTAGAAAACAAGTCTTATGAGAAGAAGCTGAGGGAACTGGAGTTGCTTAGCCTGAAGAAAAGGATGCTCAGAGGAGACCTCATCACCCTCTACAGCTATCTGAAAGGAGGTTGTAGTGACATGGGGTTCAGTCTCTTCTCCCGAGTAACAAGTGATACAACAAGAGGAAACGGCCAAGTTGCACCAGGGGAGGTTTAGGTTGGATATTAGGAAACATTTCGTCACAGAAAGGCATTGCAACAAGTGTTGGAGTCACCACCCCTGGAGATATTTAAAAGATGTGTAGATGTGGCCCTTAGAGACAGTGGTTTAGCAGCAACTTGGCAGTGCTGGTTTAATGGTTGGACTTGATGACCTTAAAGGTCTCTGCCAAACAAACCTGCTCACTACTCCAGTGACCAGGTAGATCCAGCACTGGCTGACTTACGAAGTCATCAGAGACCCACCAGTCTCCACAAGCAGTATCTGTCAGAAAAATCAGGGCTGTATAATTTAATTTACAGAAGCATTAGAGAAGGAAGGGAAGCAGCTTAGCACCATAGCCACTGCGTGAATGCCCTACCAAATGAAAGCCATTAGAAGTCTTACATCAGGCTTCCCCACGTGTTTATTTCTAGGCTGAGTGCTAAGCAGGAACCCCTTACTTTCCAGTGTTAGTGTGAATGATGCCAGAATCTTCTGAGCACAAACCAAGAAGTCAAAGTGGAAGGTATTAATTTCACAAAAGAAAAACTACTCTGGAAAGCTCTCCAGAGTGCAATAACAGCCCACGTGCAGAGAGTCCTATGCTGTGGTTTGGTATTCACATAGGCAGCCTCCAGCATTTGGCAAGTCCCCACAGTCAGCCACTTCCCCAGTGACTCAGAAGCCACCCAAAGCTGCATGCCATCTACTCTGATGAAGATGCAGTGACAGTCCTGGGGTAACAGCAAGAAAGCAAGGAGAGAAACAAAAATTAAGAGTGTAACATTTAAACAGCTAAAGTCACCAGATTTTTCTCTACATAATGATGGCATGAGATGATTTTGAAAAGATCAAACTATCATTTTCATATTGCTCATTTTCCTCCTCCTTCCATCCTCCTTTATCCCATTCTTATCACTTTCCACCACAGAACAGCTGAGGATTTGCTTGTCCTTGGCCTTGCACAAGAACCCTGCCTTCTTTTTTTTTTAACTGAATCTTCCAGATCAGGAGCTGACCATCTGCTTTTGGGCTGTCCAAATCTAGGCAAGGTTTGCAACACCTCCTAGGAACCTCATTTTTCACCACATTTCCCTACGTGTCACACTCGGGGTGGGAATAAAACCACAGTCCTGGCCTACGCCTGGAGTATTGCACCAGCTCCAAGGGCAGCACAGGAGTGAGCCCATGGTGCAAGCTGGCAGGGTGCTACCTGGGTCAGGTCTGAATCTCCACAAGGTTAGTGGCAAAACTCCCATTGAGACGACTGGGGTTTGGTTCAGAGCTCTGGGAGACTATTTTGGAGGTAATATTTTGGAGGTAACTCTTTTGGAGGTGAGTGCAATACTCCAAGTAAATTATGACCAGCGATTGCTGTGCTCCTGAGCAGAAGGGAAAGATGGTGGCAGGAGGAGCAACCAGTCAACAGTGGTAAAATAGCATAAATTCAGTTCCTACAGGATCACACACAGGTAACTTTTTCTAGTTCCCTTTCTGTAATCCCATCCTTGCAGATTTATTCTATTCACACATGGTTTACAATGGCACCTGCTTTACCTCTGAACTTGGCATAAAACACTTCAGATCCATGCAGCAAGCACATGTCATAGCATAGACAACACAAATAAAGAGACTATTTCTCAGGTTCCCTCTTATTTCACATTTCTCCGGATACTTCTCCCTCCTTGAGCTAACAAAAGCTATCAGTAGTCACTGCAGCAATTTTTTACCAAAAACCTGATGCTTAGGGAAGTATTCAGTGCTGTTTATTTGGACATAATTTAGAAACTGTCCATTTTTAGGAAAGTGACCAAATGTCTAAGCAGAAAATGTCAATGAGGCCTTTGCCAATTATAGTAAATCTGTGCATGGGAACTGCTGCTAGAACTACCTGGAAACTAATACTGAAGTTGTATTCACCAGATCCAACTGTCAACACTTCAAGGAAGAGGCTGGGAACCTACAGTCCATGGAGAAGGAAAGAGACCTCCAAAGAGATCTTAGGCTGGGCTAAGCCCTCTCTGAAGGTGCCTGCCTCTCCCCTGTCACTGTGGAAGCCAACTTTTGCCTAACACAGACCTGCATTCAGAGCAGACCTGGAAGCAGAGCTCGGGAAATGGACTGACCCCTCAGGTAACACAAGCCTGAGAAGATGAAATCACTGGGATCATTTTTCCTTTTGATCATCTAGTTCTGTGGCAACAGAAATAGATCATTTGGACACTTGCTCATGCAGGCAAGCAGGGTAGCCCTGGAGACAGCAGCTGGGGTCAGCCAAGTGCCCAGATCATCAGGCAAGTTTATCATGATGGGGTAGGTCCAGGGTTGAGCTGGGAGGTCAACCTGCAGGCCCAGCAGGCGTACCCACGGTCAGACACTGCCCTGGGGTGGCCAGGCAGGGCTGTGAGGAGTTGGAGACTGGCACTGCTGCAGCATCGCCAGGGCAGGGGCCGACCCCAGCGGGCTGCAACAGGGTCCTGGGCCATGGGCAGGATGTGGGGAGGCCCCAGGGGAGGTCAGGCTGGTCCAGTATGGCTATTAGTGCTCTCAGGGCCCTGCCAGTAGCTCAGCTGTAAATATTCAAGAGCACCAGCTTTATCAGATTTCATTAAAACTAATGGGATGAACTCATACTTATTCATAATGTCTCTTGCCCTCCTTTTCTAAAAATTTTAAAATCTGTTGCCATAAGCAGATCCTTCAAAACAGCTGTGACAGTGGCTTGCTATGAAGAATCCAGCCTGCAGTGCTGTAGGCTACTGCAATTACCTTAATCTTTACTACTGTTGCAAATTACTCCCATTTGTCAATGTCCCCCTCCCGCCCAACACATGATATTTCACTAACATTGCCTTTGATTTTGAATATTCCATGTTGCTGCATTTGTTGCAGAAGGAAATCATTAAAAAGCAACATGAAATGCAAAGAAGGCTTTTGCTCACAGATAGCCTGAATAACAGTACATTAGCATCCAACAGTCTTCATTAATTTATTCCTGTTCCCTTGTAATAAGCACGCAGACACTGAGTAAACAGGGGCTCTATCAGCATGAATGATGCCGAGTTTAATGTTTCCTTCCTCGTGCACAATAGACAGATTCTCACTCCATAAATTATTCCATTTGTAAATTATCCGGTAGGTTAATAGATTTTCGAGCCTGAAGGGATTTCTGGCATCATCCAGCTTGCATTACCTCTTGTGTAACCACTGTGTGTATAAGCTGGACAATTTTATCCAGTAATTCCTATAAAGAAGAAATTATTCTCCCAAACTTACTGCAGTGGACATCTTTGAGAGGACCACTATGAATCAAACAGAGAGTCTTTTGCTCTTAAAATTACTTTTAAAGGGACATTTTCTAAGTATATAAATCCCTAGTAGTTAGAGACAGATTACATTTGTAATAAATGATAGATGCTATCAAAGTGATTTCAGGCTTCAGTCCACAAAGGCACTTAGGAGTGAATAGCTTTAAACTGGTGACTTGTCTGATAGGTTTCCATGGGACCACTCCTGCACTTCCAGAAGCCTGCATGTAAGAGCTTTACTAGCTTGACCACCACAAAAGCTAACTGAATACATGTATAAAGCAGCATCAGACAAGCTTCAGTGTGAACTAAGACTCTAGGTCAGTAACAGCTGCACTGCAGCACAATGGCTTCATGGCAGGTCTAGAAGCATTACAGTGTCTATGTGTAACACCAAGCTGATTTCAACTTGTCCTTGAGTATGGTGATCATCTGCTTAAAAAATTGGCCTAAGTCTATAGCACCCCCACTCAAAAATCTTCAATTTTGCTATAAGCAACCACAAAATAATGCTAATTTCTTAAGCATAGGAAAAGAATATAGTTGGTGTCAGTGGTACATACCAAGCAAAGACTCACTTTTAAGTAGTGACTACAGCAGCTGTAGATGTGTGCTTCGCTGAAGCCACCTTCATTTACCTTCCTTTGAAGATGACAGCATTGCCACAACAGCTGTGTCATGTCATAAACCCAACCTCAAAACAACACTAATTGGAATCCATGGAGAGCACCTGATACTTTCAGGGAAACACAAAATTATGTCAAAGCACATCAAAGAAAAGTAAGCTACATGACAAGAAATTGTCAGAATAATATCAGTATAGACAAATAAGAAGATGAAAGATGAAATGCAAGAATCACTTGCCAGTTTTTGAATATAACTGCACTGTGTCCAGGTGACTGCAAAATTAATTGGGACACTGGGAAAAGAGCAAATTAGGTCATTAATGAGTTAGTTATTTGCTAGGCCCTTAACTAAAATTAGCAAGACTGAATAACATGGCTTCAAGGTGAATCTGTAAACTTTGAGGAGTCTACACAACAGTAAGCTCATTTCAGGGTATCCTCAGGTAGACCACATCCACTCTATACTTTAAAGAACATTCTTTATTTCCTTGATTTGTTCCATGGGTTTTTCCCCATCCCTGATGCTAAAGATTCTTTTATCACCAGGTCTGAATCTATTAGTTAAGCTTCTAAGAGCACCAGTAAGGTTCTGGTTAATCTTCCTCCCAGAGTTAAGCCTGAAAAAACTGTAGCACTTTAGTGATACTAATGACAAAGTGCCTACCAGAAAATAGCCCTTTTTTTTTTCCCCTTCCCTTCTAAGATGATAGTGAATCAGATACTTGCACGAATAATCATGGACGAGACCTCTCTAGTTAAGATTTTGTCAGTTAAGGCATGTCCCTAAACCCCTGTTTTTACAGTTGTAACTTGAAAAGAAATTGCATTCCAGACCTCCAGGGAAGTTTGTTACCAGTTGTGTAGATGATAAGGTGGTGTCTACATATGCCATAACAAGGTGCAAAAGGAATGAATTAGCAGAGTGAAACGTCTACGTACCACTTATGCACCACACTATGAGCAGCCCATTAGCAGTAGCAGTGCACGGGGCTGCTCCTGGAGGGCATCTTTTGGTTTAGTTATGTTTGAAGGGAATCCAGTCTGTGTGCCCCAAGACCACTTTTTGATGTGAATCAAAGCATGATAAGAAGAAAATTGCTTCTAAAGCACAATCCTACTTTGAACTAGAATATCACTGGGATGTGGTGTGCAGGCACCAGTCTGCTCTGCTAGGTTCAGAAACAGAGTAGCAAGTTAATGCTTCTGGCATGACTTGAAAATAGGTTTACTAGGGCTCTTTGGGATCTCTAATGTAAGTTCAGTACCCTGTCACCAAAGGAAAAGATCAGCCCTTCAGATGTTTTACTACAGTGAGCTGCTATTGTGTTCTGAGTGCCAAGGCAGTCACAGAAGACCTCAGCACCATGCAACAGAACTGGAAAGAGAAATCCACTCCCTTCAAGCTTTGTACAGAGACTGAAAGTATCATAAATTATCTGAGGTAAAAAACTTCCAAACCCTGGCATGAAGACTAGAGTTTGAGATTGAAGGATGTGGGCACACCCCAAAAAAATACGAAAACTGAGAAAATCATTGCAAGGACTCACTTGCTCCCTGAACTATTCATTTCTAGCCTTCAGCAGAACATGGAGGACTGAAATCTTCGGCTGAAGGATAGAAACACAGTGAGGGCTGGAGGAGGGAACAACCATGAGTGACCTCCTTTGATATGGAGGATGAAGGGAGCTGAATGGATGATATGGATGAAGGGAGTTGAAGAGCAGGGATGGCCACAGAGCCCCTGGTGCTTGACAGCTCCCTCATTCCCTCTCCTTCCTGGAGGACAGGCACACTGCCTTTCCCTGCACAGCTGCTGCCTTGCACAGCCTGCCCTGAAGTGGCTCATGCCCCACTTGTCTACCTTGTCCCAGGTTTCCTGTATGAGGCCAGATATCCCACATATGCTCCCCATGCAGCTCATTAATGGAGGATCAAAAGAGTAAATTTGTACGGCAGGTTTCTAGCTGAAGTTCTCTGAGAGACTGTGTTTTTCAGGACATATTTTTGGATACAAACATCACTTTCCTACCCTGACCATTTGCATCTTGAATGTACCTTAGCAACGTGGCCAAAAATAAGAGGCCTCAAGCACAGAGACACGCTACTGTGGCATGACAAGTTGCTGCATGTCCACTACCCTGCAATGGGTGTTTGCACCAACGTTGTTAAATGTCTGCAGTGAAAGACTTGTCCCTCTGTAATCTGCTTTTCCTGCAAACTGAGTATGTACACAACTACTGCACGTCAGCTGATAGGAGGTCATTTCTTTTCCACTTGCATCCTGCCTGGGCTCATAGTATTTTGCTGGTTAATCTGAGAGGCCCTGTGTAGGCACAGCCCACGTGGATGGCTGGAAGCTTGTTTCTATAATTTCCCACTTCCCTCCTGTCTGAAGGACAGCCTGGCAGTGTGTTTGCAGACGTGGCCTGGCAGCTGCTGGTTGGCAGAAGGCCTAGGGAAGCACCCATGGAGTGGGAAGGAAACATTGGCTGTGATTTAGTGGTTGAGGAGAGGTAGGAAAGATTGGGGGTATAGAGACAAATATTATGCAGATGCTTCTCAGTGCAGTGCAGACAATGAGGGTTCATGAAGGCTGGAAAGACAGTAGCAATGTGACTGTGGTTCTGAGGGCATTGACTCAGTATAAGAGAAAAAGCTGTTATGTCAAACAGGACCTGCAGCTCACTCCTAACAAAAACATACAGATATTGGGGAGGGAGAGGGAAACAAACCCCGCTTGTCCTCTTTTTCTTCTTTTGAAAAGAGAATTTTTTTCTTTTCTTTTTTCTTTTCTTTTATTTTTTCTCTTCGAAGGCTGGTACAGTAAAATGGGAAATTTAGAAGCATGCTGAAAAGAAATGTCAGTCAAATATCTTCTCTGAGAACAAACTGTGAATTAACTTCAGGACTAAAGTTGAAACCTATTTTACCACTGCACTTGTTTGCACACCAAGGCTTTCTACAACTACTCACTATTCCAAATCATCTTATTTCAAAGTTTATAGTATTACCCATCTACAGTTCCCATATATTCAGAGCCAGTGCACCATATAGATCTGTTCAGTGCTTTCAGGAATAAGGAAATAAATTGTCTTAGCAAGAAAGTAACTATTGCAGGTGTTTGCTTGCATTATGAAAATGTTTGGGTCAGAAGATAGCTCCCTCAGAGGTAAAAAAGGACAGATCCAAATAAAACAGAGACATAAACTGAAACATGCTTTACATCTGCATTTAACCTAGTAACCAGCACAAGATGACATCCAGATGAAGATGGCATCCAGTCTGCACTGAATGACATCCAGATCAAGGTCCAGCATTTTGCGTTTATTATTTAGTTGTTTGCGTGAAAGTATTGGATCTTTTCACTCTAACATTTTAAGTGATTTGGATCAGATTAAACTGTCCTGCTTTCTTAGAAATGCTGTCCCTGGGCCTTGCTGGCTGGCAGGTCACACGGATTTCAACAGAAACACGGCACTATCTCACTCAGGTTGGCTATGAACAACAGCAAAGATTAAACCAAGTGAAGTCCCACGGGGACAATAGATGAGGAAAGACATTCCAGAATTTGCTGGATTGTTTATAAAATGTCATCACGTTAAACTGGTTGTTTTGACAGCAGCTCACAGATCTTCTGTATTTCTGAGATTTAGGTTGTTTTCCTTTTTTTTCATTTTTCTTTCCTTTTCTTTCTTTTTTTTTTTTTTTTTCCCCTGCATTTCTCACAATATAAATTGGAGTTTTCTGTTGGTTTGCCTTTCTTCCCCTAACACCAACAAAATCTCTTGAATTGGCACTGGTACCCTGGATGCCTAAAGAAGCAATTGTTCAAATAGAGTCATGCACAATTTAATTTCTCTTGGGGTCTTAATAACCACAATATCTTTCAAACATAAGGCACAAAGCTTCCTTTCAAAAGGAAAGCTTCAGTTTTTATGTGTCTGCCTTATTCCTCTGCTAAAGAGAGGATCTCAAATTCTTGAAGCAACAGAGACAGCTACTTAGTTATCCGAATTTGTATATCATCACTGTTTATTATTTATATCCTTGTGGCATTGTATTATACACAGTGCAATCTAAATGGAGACAGTCCCCTCTGCTTCATACAGCTTAGAGTCATAATTATAGCCAACAAGAAAAAATGGGAAGATGGTCTTGATCTCCCCTCCTCAATCCATCACTGTCATTAAAATAGTGGTTATTTGGGCTCAGAACCATTGTGCATGTATCTACCATGGAAAACACTGATAGCTATACAGTTAAATAACTAGAGATTTTTAGGGACTTCTCCAGAGACAATTTCAGCAGTTTCAGCTTCGATGCTGTATGCGGAAGCCCCAGCAAACGTCACAAACATGGGCTGTGTTCCTGTGAATCTTAGTAGGTTGAAGACAAAAAGACATATGAGACAACCTCAATTTAATATTAAATAAAACAAACAAAACCCTACTTTGTATCTCCAATGAGTTTTAGATGTCTGAGTCATGGTTTCAAACATCTGGGGTTGCAGACTTTGCCCCTGCATTTTGTTACTGCTGCCTGTCAGTGGGGCAACAGTCTCATCACCGACAGCCTTTGTGTTCTGCAATGTGTAAAGAACTGCGTCCCCAGTCTCTACACTGAGAAGCATGAGCCAGCAAAATGCTCATCTCTTTCATTTGCTGTTAGAGAATGGCTTAACAGATTACCAATGTAACCTGAAACAACAGACAATAAACACTCCATGAACATTGAGCTGGTTGGTTCCTGCTTTACAGACTCTTGCATTGGGCTCCCACCAGCAGGAGGTTCAGATATGCCAAGCATAATTAAAAATATTATTTGCAAATATAGTCCACAGTTCATTTATGGTAGGAACTGTTTGCTTCCTACTCCTCAGGAATTTTCACTCAGTTGGCTGAACAAAAAAGAAACATTTCTTCATTTTAGGACTTGCATATAGGAAAAGGTTCCTAACGTGCTTTCTTCATAATCCTCTTGTTCTCACTTTTCCCATTTTACCTTTGTTTTTTAACACTCATGGGTCTCATGAGCTGCTGTTTAGTTAAGGGGAGATGGGTGCACTTTGATCCAGAACACATCACTAGTAGGAAAAGCCACATAAGCACTAGCTGTGGGAAAAAAAGGGACTGAAAAAAAAAGAAGTCCAACTTAGACTCAAGCTGTGTAGTGAAACTATGAACTCTCTATGGAATTAATAAAATGTTAAAACAGAAGACTGAAAGCTGCCAGATGAGTCTAACAAAAGATGCACGAGGCAAATAGTGAGTGAAGGTAACTTTCCTGATCACCTGAACCAAAAGGTAACCTTCACTGCTTCCTGCTAACCTATATACATCTCAAGAATTTACAGGGTAAAACTTGCCTGAAAGCTTAATTCTCTCTCCTGTCAGAACTTTTTCAGATACTGCCCTTCATATGTACCAGAAGTCCTCCTTCACCAAGCCACCATGACCTTAATTTCCTCAAGACTGAGCTCTGTTATGCAGTCAAGCTGAGCACATCTAGTATACAGCTACATGTGCCCAACTCATCAGCAGGTTTATCAAATCCTGCTGCACTGTCATCCCATCCCTCTTCACACCTGTTTGCTGGCTCATCTGGTTCTGTTTTTTTTTCCTCCAATCCATCTGTTGTGCCCTCTGCTCTCTACACTGGTAAGATCTGTGCTGCATCTTTGTATAGTAACTAGCACAAAATGACACCTGGCAGCACTGAGGTCTGACCAAAGTTAGCAGTAGAGTGACAATAACAGGACCATGGCCCAGCACAGATTTCACCTGAATCAGCTGAACTCAGTTACCTAAAGGAAGCAAAGGCTGCTACTCCAGCCTTTTATGTATCCAGGACGTTTTTTTCACGGCACAATTAACCATTTCTACCTTTACAGACAGTGCTGAACAGTTTTATTTGCAGAGTAGGACATCTTTCCTGCACTAATCAGTAAAGCACTGACCTCTTGGCAGGTAACAACAGAAGGGCTTGCTTTTCCTCTGTAGTGGTGACGGCTCCCTGCAATGCTCTAACAAGCATGCTGTGACAACCAGGAATGACACCAGCCAGAAGACAGCCTGAAAAACACTGCAATAATGCTGAAGAGAACAAAACACTTAACCCTGTAATCTCCTTACAGAGAACATGGCATTGAACCCATGGCAGGAAGGGAATTGTGTGGGAAGGCTGGAGGCTTTGGTTAGTTGTTGAACAAGCAGAAGTGTGTCCCTTGTATGCCACAAGTAAAGCTACATCTACACAGATACACAGTTAAATATGTCCACACAGGTAATTACCACCACATAAAGTAACTGGGGAACCACCTGCCTTTGCTCCAACTCTCCCAGTCAGGTGTTTATCATACAGCCAAGTAAGCAAGCAGAATACTTGTAACCCTCTCATTTTATCCAAAGGAGATTAAGCTGTTAGTATTTCCTTTCTTTTATACTTCAAGGTTACATTTGCAGGAAAGTATTTCTCCTTCCTTGTGTCTGGAATCTTTGATTTATGTACAAAGTAAACATTTCTCTTAACTTTGACCTCAGTTCTATAGGAATCTGACTGTTTGAACAGGGGTTGAAAAAGGCTAGTGAGGAAAATACAGCAGCTTCCTCTGCTGTGAAGGCACCGAATCACAAGAATCATAAAAATAAAAAATACTCATTGGTTGCTGGGTTTGAGTTCTAGGGCAGTGCTCCACATAAGACCTGCTAAAACAGAATAAAGAGAAGGGATGAAACAAAGTCTAGGCTCCAAGGACTGGGCGAATTTTCCCTTACAGCAATGTTGTGATACATGTTTACATTTTTCATACAGAGCTACTGGCACTTTTTGAAGTTCAGTTTACATCCTGACAGCTCCAGGTCAGTGCTGCAGAACAAGAGAAGTCAGGTGGGTCAGGTCAAAGTCCTAGTTGTTTCAAAAAGATTTTGCAGCTAGTTTTAGAGGAATGGGATGCTCCTTTCACAGAATGTTGCAGTACAGATCATTTGCTTTTGATTAGTGAGGGCATACAGGCTTTTAATACTTTCTCACTCATTCCATCCTGTTTGTATCACAGATTTCTATTTATCTTCTTGTGAGCCATGGCTCAGACTAAAGTTTTTCAGAACTTCTTTCATTCTTACCATAAAAAATAAAGAGCAGTTTGCTCCATAACAAAATGCACATTAAATAATGTGTTTTCCCTGAGTCACACAGCTTGCTCCATGGAAAAAGTAGCTAAATGCTTTTGACAGTGCCAATAGGTGCCTAATATGAAAGACAGTACATAAAAGAGAAACAACCCCCCCCTGCAAACTACTGGCACAGATACAAGTATTATTTTGTGCAGGTATCCAAAATGCAACACCAGGGCCAAATTTGTATTTTTATTTGCCTGCAGCTTTGCTAAAGTTACAACAGGAATGCTTTTGTCTCCTCTGCTTTCTTTAACTAGTGTCACATCCATTACTGAGATGCAGCAATAGTGACATTCCAAGAAACAATGCCTGTCTCTTTCTAATCAGAAAAAGAGCTGTATATCTTGCAAGGAGAAACTGGTTTTAATTTATGCCTAGGGGGTTCTGATACTTAAATCCTGGCCTTAAATATCTGCTCCATAGGGAGCCACTGCTGCACATTAATCCTAAACTTATCAGTTGTTGAGCTGCAATAAGACGAAAAGAGCAAGGGGTGACATAATGTGAAGTGACATAGCACTGGGAATGCCACAGCACATGCCAGAATTATATGTGATAAACTTAGGAAAGTTTTCTGAAGTACTTCCCCCCAACCTAACACACTTTTTGATTATGCAGCTTCCTATCTTTGTTGCAAGGTGATGTGAGGTCACCACGATCCCTTCAAGCTGCCTGTGTTTTACTACATTCACCTACAGCTGGAAATGGCACTCCAGAATGCACACGTCCTTGAAAGTCCTCAGTCAAGAGCAAAATGTACATACTGCATTTAGCAAGTCTCAAAATCTTCTTTGCTGTGGCCCCTTACACTGGGACTTCTCACAGGGATGGCTGTAAAATGGATCACTGAGTATTATTTTAAGGCACAGTAACACAGTTCAGGGGTCTGTGCTTTCTTTAAAAGGCTTGATAAAATATATACCATTACATTTCAATTTTTAAATAAGCCTGTAAAAATTTTTCCTATATCAATATATAAAAATGGATATTTCCCATATTCCATATGTAAACATCTTTCCAATACCAGATTATAGCAAATATATCTTTGGTAAAATGCAAAAGTACAAGGATGTTACAAATGGACAGAGATAGAAGCTCATCTTTTACATTAGAGAAATCATTATATTCATATAACTTCTATCATAACTCATTAACAACTCACAATTATTAACATTCTTGTGGCAGCTTCCTGAGGCATGGTAATGCTGCTGTGTCCACTTCAGAGAGGAGCTGAAACACTTTGATGGACCAGTTTGTCTAAGTCAGTGACCTGGGCTCCCTCCATCATAAAGAGAAAGAGAAACAAGTGCTTTCAAAGGGCAACTGGTCCTTCCTAAAGTAAGAACATGGAAATTATTCTCAGGGATTATCTAACCCTAGACTAGGTACAGAGAGAAAGTGGATGGTTAGAAAACACAAGACATTGACTTCATTTTGTAATTCCCACTCATGGAGATTTACTTAGATTACGAAGAAAGTATGTAGGAAACCATGATTTTGAGCTTATGTTTCTCAAAAGCTGAGCCTACATCTTAACTACTGAGTAAAACAAAATAGTGGACAAGACATTAAAATAAGCATTTGCTAAAAAGCTCCATTGATGGATTTGATGCAATAAGGAAATTATGAAATGAGTTTAATCTATCACTAATTCTATAACATAGCTATTACAGATGCAGACCAAAGTAGATTACTTGAAAGTGCTTTATAGGTGCAATGATGTATGAGAAAACTTTTACACATAAAACTGGTAAAACTAGGTACAAGATTGAATTCTACAAACAGTTTTTTAAAAATGCATGCAGAAAGTCATCCAATATATAGACAGATCATGCAGCTGGTTTTTCTTTGAATCTACTACAACAAAAAAAGAAAAAGTAAGGTCAAAACCCTGGCTGGTTTTTTTGGATTAAAATTTACCAGTAAACTAATATCACAGTTTTCAAAAACCATCTGGTTTGTTAAACACAATTTTACTTGTTTTCATTTACTCTATTTCAATTTCCTTAAATATTTCCCTATCACAAGTATTTCCTGGAGCTTCTGCACTAAATGTGGCATATTTCAAGTAACAGACGGGCAGGAGAAAGTGAGCTAGCACCCAAAGAGAATGGAGAGAATGCTGCCACAAGAGCACAGCTGCATTTTAAGTATGTTACAGTCTTCTTAGAAAATTCCCATCAGTTTAGCTAGTTACATTGTAGTTTTTCCACAATATATTTTTTTTTTCCAAAAGAAATGAAGTGTGATACTGTGGATTGTGTTCAAAATCAACTATCGCTGATTTCAGTGGAGTCACTTGGAGCCTAAAGCTAGTGCAGAATTTTGGTCTGTCTTGTACAGCTAGACAAAAACAGGTGCTTAGAAAAGAAAGAAAGGGGGTGGCCAAACCACAGGTCTATTCAAACTAGTATTAAACATATTCCACATTCTGAAAGCAAGTTGTAGCCAAAGTGGTTTAGGTTTAACATAGTGAGTGATTTTATTTATTTCACTTTTGCAATAGTTTGACAACATCCAAGGCAATCAATCTTGAATTTCAGATAAAGTTCTGGTTTCAGCTGTGTTTATTTTTGTATGCTGTGGTACAGCTGAGGAAGATTCTTTTATTTTCTTTTACAAACCTGGCTGCTTTTCAACATTTGTATTCATTCTGAAATAAAGTCAGATTGATTCACTTCTAATTAGCCTGCTTATATATATCTACCAATTTAAAGAGGAACAGTAATGCTTTAAAATAAATATATTGCAAACATTGCTTAATTCTGGTAAGGACAGTTTACATACTGCACAGGCAGTGAAATGTCAAAGCATTGACAAAAGAGGAGCAAAGAAGGCAGCCTGTGGAATCGATACACAACCATACCACAGCTACAGAGCAGAAAGAATGTATGTAACAGCAGAGAGCTCCCACGGTTCAGAGGAGCCGTCCCAGGCAGCTTGTCAATACACTGGCCATACAATCCCTTGCACTTGTTTTTACAAGATGGGAAGCCATACAAGAATATTTAGGTCAAATAAATAATATATGTCTCATAAATAGCACAAGTCAGTGGGTGCATCCTTGGAGATTTCTCTTTAGTGGACAACATTTGTTTCCTGAAAATGGATGCAAATATGTTTTAACTATTTATATCAAGAGCATGGAAGATGTATATTATGTTCCTGACCACTGGGAAATAAAAATCAAGGAAACACTTCCAGGTAAAAATGAAAGTATGCTGGATCAGTTACGGCTTGTTAGATCTCTTTCTATCATAAGTAGGGCTCTTACCAACTCCTGTTTTGCAACCCAGTGGTCCAGAATTTTCTTCTTTCACTAACCACAGGTGTGAATTCACCCTGAACAAAGACTGAACTTAAGATCAGATTCATCACTTAAAGAATACTCAGAACACATGGCAAGATAGGAATCAAAATGCAGACAGAGAGGTGGAATCATCCAGCAGCCTGAGTCCAACCAGTGTGCATTCCACTTCCTTTTGTATATGTATTTATTGCTTATTTACATGATACCACACATCTTCCTATGCATTACCAACCACCTGCTATCAGGGATGACCATGTACTCTCTAACTCATTGCCCACTTGTCATGTTTCCAAGCACCCATTTTAAGCACCTAATTGCAATCATATTTGGGTTGACTTTCGGACCAGCATGCATGCCTCATGTTTGCCACATGGTGGATCCACAATTCCCCAACTTGTGTGTACTCAACAAACAGATAAAACCACAGCCTAACTATTTTTTAAACCTTTTGTAGATCTACATGGCATCAGTACATCACTGGAAACTGGCTTGGCCTGCATCAAGAGAAGCTAATTCTACTTAACCTATTTTATCCCAAATTTCCCCAAAACCTTCTCTGATACCAAACGACTTCAGACAAAGCATTACAAGGATTATAACCCCCAAGAAGTGTATTCTTCTGCAACGGGCCTATCTGAATTAAGATTGCTACGACAAGCAGCAGCAATAACAACTCCCAGGTCCTGCCGCTGGATTCACTGCTCGGGATGGATACAGACCTAACCCCTGTCTGCAGCTCAGAGCTCTCCCAGCTTCTGTACTCACAGTTTGTCCTGCTCAGCACACAAGGTAATAATGGAAAAACAGTCTCAAGTTGACAATGACTATCCATAGAATTACTCAAAAACATCCAAGAGGAAGAAATGCTTAAGCTAGAATGCCTACAGTTCATAGCTTAGAGCAGTTTTGCTACAGGAACATTACAGCTGCAAGGGTATAAGCAAAGGCACATTTACCTTTTTGATACTATAGCCACCATACAGGAATTCAGAAACTTCCCATGTTGCAGTTTGTCAGCAATATAATTCCTCATCTGACAACTTAGCTTTCTTCTGTCCTGTTTCATGTGCTATAAACCATCACTCTGTCACTGAGGTTCAGAAAGGAAAAGATGGAAAGAAGAAATGTAGTGGTCATTGCAGCCATAGATGAGGACAGAGGATTATTATAACTCCTGATCAGGCCATTTCTTTGGTGGTTATTGGCATGTACAGCAGTTCTCTGGGAATCAGCTGAAACCTAATGGGTTATAGCAGCCTTTGTAGCAAGATTGTTAAAAACAGAGCTAAATAAGTGACAAAGATACAAAAATCAAGACTAGATTCTTCAGTGCTGTGGATGAGTTTGTTACAGTGTTAAGCTATCAGTATGGACTAATTTTACACAAAGGCACTCAAACAGCATTACTCTAGATTCAGAAGTAGTGCTTTCCCCAGAGAAGGCTCCTGGGAGAACCTCTTCTGATTGCTTTTGTACCATCCCCCTTGCCTCTCAGCCCTGGGAAGTAGCGCTATATTTCAACTCCTGCCAGATAGAGAAAAATGAGAGAAAAATCATTGTACCAGACTTGAAATCCCCAAATGCAGTTGTGATTTCCCCAGTGAGCAATTTTTAACAGAATGAATGGATAAAATTACACCGCAAACCATCAGGCTGCAGGATGCCACCAGAATCAAAGCATCGTTCTTGCAGCTGCTTCATCTCAGGAATTCCCTGAATATTCATCCCTCTTAAAGGCAGAGCACAGAGATTTCTGAAGGTCTTTAGACACAGCCTGTGTGCCAGAACTCTTTCTCTGCTTTACTGTGCTGGAGACGCTGGCTCTGTGTGGCAGGCGTGTGCTGCTGATGGGGCAGGCGGAGGCAGCCCCATGCCCTCAGCTCGGGACGCGTGGGCAGCAGCTGCACGGCTCCAGCGTTCCCACCCTCGCTGCATCGGCCCCGAGCTCCCTCCAGAACTGGGGGAGAGTTCAATAGCAGTCAGACATCAAACCCAAATATATAGAAGTGCCATTGAGCAGTTATAGATTTATAGCTCTGTGAATGAAAACATGAGGGACCACCAGCTCTGCCCATCACCACTTTCTTCCTGATCTTTCTTTCTAGTGCTATTTTTTATTCTTATGACTGTTGTGGATAATGATTGCTCTTATAAACCTTCACAGGTTCAGATACTTAATCACACACCTCCTGTATCTGTGACCAGGGTAGCAGTCCTATAGACCTGACTTTTTAAGGCCAGCTTTCAATTACCAGCTCTATGGTCACATCTTTTACCATTCTTCTTTCCTTCACAGTTTCTAAATGTCAGAAGTATAAAGCATTTGACATTTAGGGAAACGCCAGCATTCTAAAGACTCCCCAAGTTATGACCATGCACTAATTTCTAGACAACGTGTGCTCATAAGCATGTAATTTTCAAGCCTTGATTTCAACTCTAATACACTTAATTTGAAAATCACCAATTTAAAACATTTTAAAATTTAAATAACTGTTCCCACTATAAAAAAAAATAATTGAATTGTAAGCATGATCAGTGAACCAAAAATATGATTGAGTACATAATTAGGATTTGTGCATATGAATGCCATGGTAAGAACTGACACTGGTTACAAATAATTGATTTGTGAACAGACGTGTTCTCTGTGAACTTCAGAAATCTGTAATTCAAAATCATTCTCATTACAGAAACTGGTCATCTTAGCTAAAAATGTTTCTATGGATGAATGATTCATGAAAATTAATCACTTTTATGGCCACAGAAAGAGGTTGTTCCGGGTCACTGTCCAGATAGTAAAATACTAGAAGCCTGTGATCTCGTTCATAATTCATCATAGGCTATAGTTAGCCCTACAGATATTAAAAATCATTTTCTTGCTCCTGAAACAGAAATTGCTCTAAGAGAGAGTTCTCAGTTCATAGAGTTTAAATGCCAAGTCAAATAATTTTATTACTATTTGTTTGTAAATTAGAAAAGTTTTGGATATTTACTTTATCAGTATTCAAGATGGGCATCCCAAAAGAAAACGCATCAACAAACCTAACTCTTAAAATTTCAGTATTGTTGCAATCAATCACATGGAAATTCAGTCATTATTTAATCATTATCAGTATGACTAACAGTACAATTTTCCTAAAATATTTGAGCACACCAGTGTATTCCACGGGTATGCAGGTCCTCAGAAAACATCAGTGGGTGTTTTGATAGTGCAAGAAGGCCAAAGCTGATCTCTAAAAGAGGAAGGTAGAAATTAGCATGTAAACCAAAATCAAATCATGACTGCTACAAATGTGCCTGCAACCGGTTTTCTCCCAGACACAGGAAAAGAAAAATGGATGTCAAGTAATATGCCAATCACCCCGCCCCAAGTCCTTCTCCACAGGGCTTCTCTCAAGACACTCATCACTCAACCTGTATTTGCTTGGGATTGCCCCAACCCATGTGCAGAATGTTGCACTTGGTCTTGTTGAACTTCATGAAGTTGTCATGGACCCACCTCTCCAGCCTGTCAAGGTCCCTCTGGATGACTTCCCTTCACTCCAGTGTGTTGACCACATCTCACAGCTTAGTGTCATCCACAAACTTGCTGAAGGTGACCTCAGTACCACTGTCCATGTCACCAACAAAGATGCTGAGCAGCACCGGTGCCAGTACCAACCCCTAAGGAACACCACTTGCCACTGGTCTCCATTCAAACATCAAGCCATTGAGTGCAGCTCTCTGAAGGCAACCATCCAGCCAATCCCGTGTCCACCAAATGGTCTATCAAATTCACGCTTCTCCAATTTAGTGGTAAGGATGTCATATGGGACAGTTTCAAATGCTTTGCACAAGTCCAGGTAGTTTATTACCATTAACAAGTCACAACACGTCTCTGGTGTTGTCCCTGCAATCAATTTTGGGCTATGAAAAATGCAAGATGATGCCATTTAGTTCTTGTTAACCGTAAGATAAATTAAGTCACATAATTTCTCATCTGGGTCTAAGAATAGGGATATGGGCAGTTAGCACCTCTTGGCTAACTACCAGCAACTCGATAAACTCCTGTCACTTGCTCATGGTTCTCTCCCTTCATAGGAATTACAGACTGTTGAGAACAAGATCTCACGGTTTAGGGTCAGGGCTGCCCACAAGACCTATAACAGACACTATCTCATAACCTTTCTCTTCTCCCAGAGAGAAAGGGAATAAGGGAGAGAGACTTATGGATTAGAAATGAAAATTTAAACTGCTTTAATGAAAAGAAAATAATAATAATATGGAATATATACAGATGTACAAAACCAGTATCAAACCCATTCCTTCCACCCCCCCCCCCCCACCCTGCTACCATGCCCCACTCCAGTCCCCACCCCTCATGGCAATTACTTCCCCTCACCACGGATGCTGTGGAGCAGGCACTGGGGAAGTCCCAGGCTGGACTCAGCAGCCCGTGGGAACCAGACTCAGGAGCTGGATTCTGAAACTTGATTCAGGAACACACGGATTGGGATTGAAGGCAGTACATTCTCCTTGGATGCTGGCCATTGAAGCAGAGAGCTTGATCCTCATGATCCCTCAGCATTATGATGAATATGACATATATGACCACTCTCATTGGTCAGTTTAAGGTCACCTGTCCTGTCCACTCCTCCCTGCAGGTGCAGCCTTTCACTTTCTGCACCCCCACTGTGGCACTCAGGATTTGGCAGTGACTTGGGTCTGCACACCAATCCTTTGTAGTAGCTCTAAAGGTCGAGCGCTGTCACTGCTAGAAGCAGACACTGCCTGCAAAAATGCGCCGTTCACTTCAGCAAGTGCAGTTATTTAGAAGAGACTGAGCTGAAAAGTGAGATCACTGAACAGAATTAGTTCTGTTCTAGCTCAAGCCAGGACTCAAGGGCAACAGCACACAAGAAATGCCAGTTATGAATAGACAAACAGGACAAAACAGAATTTCATATGTACTATTTTAGAAGGGAAATTAAGTCACAGATTCAAACAGGAGGGTGCTATGGCCAGAGCATCAATGAAAAAGTACATTAGTAACTATTTTATTACTTCTGGTTTAACGGAAGAGTGGGAATGAACCTAAGATCAGTTCATAGGAAGCACAGCTTCTCCTTGTTACCTCACCTCTGCCCTTGAAAGGGAATTCTGGAAATAATCAAAAGTTATAAGCCCGTGTGATGATGTTTGATTATTTGTCACTGGGTCCACACTCTGCTGTCTAATGTACAGCGCCCTCAGTGACAGATTTGTCTGTGTATTAACTTGCTCTGTACTAGTCAAATGCAAAGATGCTGCCTAGATGGTTAGGTAGTAAAAGCAGTCAGAGGAGCAGGAGGATTCTGAAGAGGCTGTTTCATTAGATGTCACATATATGTGAAAAATACAGAAAAGGCTCATTCCATACTTCTGTTTTAGAGAAAATAAGAACACTTTTGGAAGCATGATACACAAAAGTAAAACATAATAAGAATATCCAGCTACTTACATGTCAAGTATGGGAAAAAATAGCACTCATAGCACAAACATAAAAAAATATTATTTGAAATTTAGAGCATTTAGGACCAAAAAGGTATCTTTGGGTCAACAAGTCTGGCCTCTGTAAGGCTTCATCTAATAATTGTCACGTTTGAATAAATCAGTCAACATCATTAGCAGGTCATTTGAAAGGGGATATTGAGGTGGTTTCCTAGATGTTTCATTGGAGGCTTCTGCAAACTGCCACAGAGAGCACAGGAGAGACTACATGTAATCAACAGGCAGCAGAGGCTGGTTCCAGAAGCTCATCAGAGGTGATGAACACTTCTCAGTACTAAATGTAATGTTTCCTGAAGGGTTTTGGAAGAGAAAATGAGCCTTTAATATTTGAAGTTTAAGAGGTAAGAGCCAGTGGATGGTTGTTAAGAGAGGATTAAATTGGTCACAGGACTACTCTAGGAAAGTGACCTCTCTAAGCAGTGTTCTGGCTGGATACCAGCTGAAGAAGGCTGCTTTGTTGGGCCTGGATATGATGAGAGACTAGGCAAAAGCTATCACCATACAGGTGGTCAAGAAAGGCAGTACCATAATCTAAAGGGCATAGATTGAGTCTGAATGCAAGGAGACAGGTTTGAGTCATAGAATAATCTCTGAAAAATAAGTAGGATGGTGACCAGTGACCAAGACCAGAAGTAACTGGGAAAGACTAACAATGTCAACCTACAGAAGTTTTATATCAATTCTAAATGTGCTCCCTTTTAATCAAGTGGTCTAAAAAGCTTTTGCTCCTGTCTAGAATTCTTTCTTTCACTCTCACAGTCTCATGTGATAACATATGTGCATATATATATAGGGGGGAAAAAATTATTTATTTATTTATTTTCAAGATGGCTAGGATCACCATCTTTTTTTTTTTCCCTAGATGGAAAGGAACATCATCTTTTCTAGATGTGCTATGAAGCACAAATTTTAACTTGTCTCTGCTCTGATGTCTTGTCAGAAAACTTAAAAGCAGTTCTGCTACTGCTGCTCTATAAACATGGTCATATATGGAAATTGTTGCTGGTATGGTGGCAAAGTTATTAATATTTAAGATTTGAGAGGTCTGGCTAAGAAGTTTATCCTAACTAAACAAACATTCCTTTCAAGTAAAAGCTAACAGTGATTGTTTCCAACTCCCCGCTGCCCCACATCATTGACAATGATCATAGTTAATAAAGCTTCTGTCTGACCTGTCCTAAATTTTATGATATTTGACACTGGTATTAGCAAATAAGCAATTCAGAAACGTGCTGTCATTTGGAGTGTACAGCAGAGTGTAACTGCAACCTTTTTCTTTCCAGTGTGTTTGTCCTAGAAGAAATTCCAATTTCCATTTGATTACATGGATTAAAATGTAGCATCACTTTCATGCAAGTGGTAATTCTCTGAAAGACATGTTGAATCCATGAAGAATTTCTAAGATAGTTCCCTCTTTGATACAAAAGAGGAAGTCAGACTCTTCCATTCAATGGCTTCTGTCACCAACCAAGAGCACAGTTAAACCCCTGTCACTGAACATCACATGTAACACACAGCACTCGTTGGGCAGTAAAGCTGATGTTTCTGCATGAGGAGTGCATCTTCTTGCACAACTCCATCCAGCCTCCTCATACACCTAACGTCTCCCATGTCGTGCACTGCAATACATTTGTAGATAATAGAACCATTTTGGTTGGAAGAGACCTTTAAGATTATCAAGTCCAATCATTAAACCAGCACGGCCAGGTCACCATTAAACCATGTCCCTGAGCAACACACCTACACATCCTTTAAATCCCTCCAGGGACAGTGACTCCACCACTTCACTGGACAGCCTGTTCCAGGGCTTTACAACCCTTTATGTGAATAATTTTTTAAATCACATGTGTGAGTTTACAAACATTTTTCAGAGGTATCATGCTCAGATCATAAATGTGTGGTGCTCCCACTTCTTTGTTTTGCATCCTGATGATCATAGGGGTTATACAGTAGTTCCCACATTCAAATGTGATAACATACAGGCATTGTTACACAATTTCCACCAAGCTGCAAACATGACCATTTAAAACATCATTTATGTGTCGCAGCGATATTGTTACCCTTCTGTCACAGAAGCTGGTCTCATCTGTTATAGCTGAACAGCCTTTTCAGAAATGTTCTCAGAAATATTCCCCATGCTTTTAAGAGCCATGATGCCCATTATCTCATTTAAAATAACTGTAATTATTAACATGCCTCAAATAATTTTCAGCTTGGGATATTACTTTGCCAGCAAATAGAGCAACCAAGTATAGCTGCAAGGCAGCCTTTCCACTTAAGCATGGTCAGTATAATGGTTTGTAGTACAAACTTTTCCCAGGATAACATGCACCTTTTACTATTTTTATTACACTTCACTTGTCTTTTTTTTCTGTTTTAGGAACCCTGAGAAGTGAGAGCACTGCCGATATCCTCTGTGGTCTTTTGAAGAACTTAAAGTACTTTGTGGTGGCCTAAAGAAGCTCAGTGCCTCTCACATTTATCTCATGCTTTATCCCCAATTAGTAAATGAAGACTGGTATGAAAGCACTTTTTCACAAATAGCCAGAAGTTGCACAAAAGTAGAAGCAAAACGCACTGTCCTCAGTTCCAGGATAATCCAGTCATGATATATAATTTAAAAAAGGAAGAAAAGAGTTATGTAAAGTACACATGCAGAAGAAGTAAAAGGAAATCGGTATGGTTTGTAGAGGAAGCAGGAAAGAGACACAGTAGCTACCCATAAAAGCATGAGATGTATATTCAGGTAAACATCTCCCAAAGACAGACTGCTTTGAAGACCCTGAATACTGATCCATTTATCAGACTGGAATTAAATAAGGCCACTAGCAGAGGGCAGCTCCTCAGAGCAAGCATGGCCACTGAGAGCAATTGCCATACAAGGGAAAAGGGATTGTTCTCAAACATCTAAGACCATCAGAGTATGGTGTTCTTTTACCTAAGACAATAAACAGTGAGTTCTAAAAAAAATTTTATTATAATAACCTGCAACAAGGAAAAAATCCAATTGCTGAGTAAGGTTTGTATGGCTGCTGACACTGTAAAATTTGTATTTAATAAAGGCATCTTCCCAAAAGGTATTAAGAGGAAACAGAACCATTACTTGCCTGGATGTTATGTTTCAGTGCTTAATTATCTTGCTATTAAATGTTTGAGCTTAATTTTGAATCTGAACTTCTCTCACTTCAGTTTCTAGACATTACACCCTTTTCTGTTAGGTTCAAGAACCACGCGAAACCCTGGGGAAGGTATGCTGTAATCCAGCCATCCCTTGATCTTCTTTTTGACTAATTAAAGAGAGGAACTTCTACAAATCCTTTGCTACAAAACATTTTCTCAGATCTTCAGTACTTCTGTGACACTCTCCTGCATTCTCTTTCATACCTTTCCAAAACACGCTGGCCTGAACTGTATCCATGTATCAAATACTGACCTCATCAGCCCCCTGCCCAGAAGTAGCATCGCCTCCCTGTTTCTGTCCATGATTCTCTGTGTGTCTCAGCAGTCTGCTTTGTCACAGCAGGGAGCCCACAGACAACCAGCCACCTTCTCTGCAGTCGATGCTTTCCAGTGCTCAGTCCCCCTCGATGCAGGTATGACTGCAGCATCCCTTCTGAGAAACAGAGTTATTGCTATAGTTATGAAAAATACAGGCATTTAGCTGCACGTACTAAAACCCAAGTTGTCTGAACGAGCTGTATGGCCAAACGCCCCCCCTCTCAGCGCCCTGCCTTCCTCTTCATTTGCCATTACATCCATCTTGGTGACAGGCCCATTCTTTGCCAGCGTCCTGTGGGTTATTGAATAACTGCAGATCTGGCACAGGCTCTGTTGGAAGCTGGTGTTTTAAGAGGTTGCAGCAAAACAGGTATTAATCCCCCTCACAAGTATTTTAATGAAAACTGGCACCCGTGTTATAATGACATAGGATAAGACAAGTTCCTTTCAAAAATCAGTTGCATCTGTGGAGGAACAGAATATACATTCCCATTCTAATAACGTCATGTCTGTGTGACAAGACTTACTTCTATTAAATTGATATAGATTGGCAAGTATTCTTTTATTCTCCATTTTCTTCCTTCCTTCAGAAATGGACAAAGGACTGATTTGGGATAAGGGAATAAAGCCAAAGCATTCTCTATGTAACCCTGACTTTAGTTATGTTCCTAATTGTTTTCAGCTTGCCTAGCAATTCAGAAAAAAATGAGTGAAGACTTCAATCCTTGGTTCACCAACAGGGGGGATAAAGAAAAGAGAAGGTAAAAGGAGCTGTGCAATGCCCAGGTTATTTCAGCTCAAAGACTCTGAAAGGTCAATAATAACTGCAGTTTTGTGCATGGGCAGAGTTTGGCTTATAACATGGTCTGAGCATCTAAATGACACTCATGTAACACTGCAGATTAAATCAATGTGAAGCTCACTCTGTCACAAAAAAAAAAAAAAAGATATTGGCAAAGAGGAAGGAATTAAAAAGATGTGACTAACACATTCAGAGAAACTCAAGTCAGTTCTCACTTTGCAGGAGAAAATCCTTGAAGGCAGGCCCGAACTGGGCAGAGAGCACTCATAGAGAAGAGGGATGCACACTGCAAAGTAAAACTTGCTCATATTTTTATTGCTATCTGAAATATTTAATGCTAAGTGATAGAAAAATTACAGAGAGTAGTTCAGGAATGATGTAACTGAGCTATAAGTACTTTATCATTGTGTGTAACTGTTTCAGTGTAACAGAAAAAAAATATTATTCTAATATGTCTTTATACATTTGCATATAGAATTCTCTCTGCATATTAGTTTTCGGCTTTACTGGATATTTGGTTTTCAACCAATTTGATGCTTAATACGTTCATTTTTCAAAGTTCTTCATACTTTTTCTGAAATTTAAAATTCATATTTAATACCACTGTGGATATTTAAAGATTTTCAATTTCCTGAAAGAAAATTCTAAGAAAAGTAATTTCTAAAATGCACACAGGCTGCTGTCACATATTTCATTTCTTCACACTCCTTTTATACAGCTATCCACCCCACTCTGCAAGAGCTGATACTAGAATCTGAACTTCCTTCAGATTTTTATTTAGGTTACATATAGGGAAAAATCCAAAGGAAAAATAACTCCAGGTACAAGTGTCACTTGACTAGGTGTTCCTTCAGGGTGGTTTTGGTTATGTGGATTACAGCCTAAAGAGCCTACAAAAAGGGATTAAGAAGAGAGTGTGTTTAGGAAGGAATGAGAGAGGCATGGGGCGCCTCTGGAATTCCTGACAGCAGGCCTGCTTGCTGGAAAGGCCCTGGGTGAAGAATATGTAAATATGTTACTTTAAGGATCATTTTTCCCCCTTTGAATCAGGCTGCTTGCTTTCAATGGACAGCTCTATACTTACTCCCTGGGTAAATCAAGGTGCATCCCCAATTTACCTTCCTGCTGTTCAGACCAGAAAGCCACTGGATGAGGTGATGTTCTTCATCTCTCAGCTGTATGAACAGCCTTCCCATGTGGGACCACACATGGTCCCAGAGGCAGCCTCAGGACATGGCTGAGGCATGGCTCCAGAGCAGCAGTTCCCATGTATTGCCAGTCACAACTACTCGTAGGGAAGAGGTCTGTGTGTGCCTGAACTCATCCAGACCTCGCAGACACAGCAGACCACAGACTGCCTGGAGAGTGAGGAACTTCCAAACTATGCCCTGAGAGAAAGAACAGCACTAGACTTCACAGGTGATGCCTCAGGATATGCCCACGTTATACAAGAGTCATCCTGTGTTACCTGAGACAGGCCAGAGTCTCTTAGTACATCCCCACGGCAGGCACAGCGCCAGGTCCCCGCTCAGGTCCCAGGCCAGCACAGCCCGACCTCTGCCTCCTGCCCCAGCAGCACCAGGCTGTGCTGTGCCGCCTGAGCTCAGCAAACATCGTCCCCACCAGCATGCTCGTGGGAGAGAGACAGCAGCAGTACGAGGCACCGGTACAAGAGCTCTGTAACTATGAACCATCACTCATTTTTTCAACTTTTAATCTTTCCTAATGCCTAAAAAGAGTTTCTCCCCTAAATTACAACTGCTGTGTTGTGTTACAGGGTGAAATCCACGCCAATGCCTTTTGCCCTGATGACCAAGACAGTCCATTGTCTCACTAACAGCAACAAGCTGGTAATACAGGACACAAACATTAGCTTGTCTATAATGTGTTTTAATTGGAATGGAAATCATTCACAAATTAACTAAGTGAATCAACATAGCTCTCCAAAGTCCTAAATTAAAATATTTAATTGTAATGCTGGTCTTCCCGTTTGTGAAAAAAAAATGTTTAAACAGGATGAAGAAAAGCTTTTGCATTTTTTAATGTAACTGTTCTAAATATAAGAACGACAGATGCTGAAGCACACCAAGCATATTTGGTCTAGATCACCGGAAAGTATCTGTCACACTGTCAAATAAGAAATCACTGGATAAATCAGGAAGACAGCAATCAACAGCAAGGTGGTAGACATTTTAATCCTTGATATAAAGCATGATGGTCACCAGAAATACAAATTAATCATCCTGAATCATCCAGCAAAGTTTCACAAGGCTTAGCACAGTGGCTGAGGTAGACCTGAATAGAGGATGACACCACACATGCTTGCTGAATGTGTTACTCAACAAGGGAGGAGGAGATCTTCCCTCCACCCTCCAGTTGTCCCCCAGGACAAGATTTTCCAAAGTGCTTTAGGTATATAGTGGCATAAATGAGGACAAAGCATGTTTTTTTAAAATTGCCAAGTCTCTTCTGAAGATCAGCTCATCCCACTATTTTGGCAGGTCCTGGAGGACACGCTTCTCCCCACTGACAATATAGGGGACCTTCAGAGACTATCTTCTGCGCACAAACCTCTACATCTGGCGTCTAAAGCTGTTTGGTGTGGCTTCTTCTTGTTCAGGCTCTAGCTCACCAGAAGTCCCGCTGGCCTGCCTGCACTACCCAATATGCAAGTCTGGCCACCCTGGCCATGAGTCCCCAGTGTCACTCTTCAAGACGGCAAGCAGTCCATGCCCAGGCTTTCCCTGCAGGCTCTCTGCACACTCTCAGGTCCTGCTGCTCTAGACCTGGTACTGTGCATCGCTCCTTTAAATCTTCTACACTGTACTTTCATATGGCTACACACCACAGAGCTACAGAACGGCTGAGGCTTTAAAGCGCCTCTGGAGATCCTAGAACCGCTCAGGCTGGAAGAGACCTTCAAGCTGGTCAAGTCCAAGCGGTAGCCCAGCGCTGCCCTGTCACCGGTACATTGCAGGTCCTAGATGGTCTGGGCGAGGCTCGTTGCTCGAAGTAGGCTCAGTAAGAGCGGGCTGAATTCATTTTTGGGGGGCTCTGCTGCCTGTCACACTTTCCCGCCGAGGGCAAC
>NW_008597066.1:0-16447 GCF_000691845.1 Merops nubicus | reverse complement strand
TGAGGTGGAAGCCCGGACAGCGCTACGCTTGAGCCTGCAGTGGGACTGCACGTGTTTCAATGTCCTCGCTCGCAGGATAAAGACGCCGTTTGGCAGATCTGCTGGAAAAAGTTTTTTCCCAAGTGGTATTGCGGAGCTCCAAAACTGCTCTCTGTCAAGATGATGTGGTTAACATGGGATTAGTTGTGATAGTTTTAAAGCCAGCCAAATAAATATTTTCCTGAGTTCTGTATAAACACGACATGAGACAATAGACCTTATAGGGTTTTCAGGCAAGTGGGGAACTACCAAATTTAGTTTAAAAGACTTTTGTGGACTTCACAGCCCATACTGTCATTGTATAATCATTTAAGAAGATGAGGTGTGGGGTGTGACCACAGATGATGTAAAGTCAGGGACTGTATTCTTGTCATAGATTTAGCTTACTGTCACTAATGAAATTGACATTGTCCACCTGGACTTGAGAAAACCTTTGACGCTGTTTCACACAGCATTCTCATTAAAAAAATGGCTGCTTGTGGCTTATATGGGTGTACGCTCTGCCGGGGAAAACGCTGGCTGGACAGCCGCGCCCAAGGAGTGGTGGTGAATAGAGTTAAATCCAGTTGGTGGCTGGTCACAAGTGGTGTGCCCCAGGGCCACTAGTGTTTAATATCTTTATCAGTTATCTTGATGAGGAGATAGAGTGCACCCTCAGTACATTTGCAGATGACACCAACTTGGGTGGAAATGTTCATCGGCTTGAGTGTAGAAAGCCTCAGAGGGACCTGGACAGCCTGGACTGGTGTGCCAAGACCAATGGGATGAGATACAACAAGGCCAAGTGTCTGGTCCTGCACTTGCCTCACAACAACCCCAGGCAACGCTACAGGCTTGGGGAAGAGCAGCTGGAAAGCTGATCAGCAGAAAGGCACCTGGGGGTGTTGATTGACAACCAGATAAACATGATCCAGCAGTGTGCCCAGGTGGCCAAAAAAGCCAACAGTATCAGAAATAGTTTGGCCAGCAGGACTAAGGAAGTGATTGTGCCCCTGTACTTGGCACTTGTGCGGCCACACCTCAAATACTGTGTTCCATTTTAGGCACCTCAATACAAGAAAGACATTGAGGTGCTTGAGCAGGTCCAGAGAAGGGCAACGAAGCTGGTGAAGAATCTAGAGCACATGTCTTATGAAGAGCTCATGAATGAACTGGGGTTGTTTAGCGTGGAGAAAAGGAGGCTCAGAGAAGACCTTATCACCCTCTACAACTGCCTGAAAGGAGGTTGTAGTGAGGTGGGTGTTGGTCTCTTCTCCCAAGTAAGAAATGATAGGATAAGTAGGAAATGGCCTCAAGTTGCACCGGGGAGGTCTAGATTGGATATTAGTAAAAAATTCTTCACTGAAAGGATTGTGAAGCACTGGAACAGGGTGACCAGGGGAGTGGTGGTGTCATCATCCTTGGAGGTATTTAAAAGACGTGAAGATGAGGTGCTTAGGAACATGGTTTAGTGTTGAGCTGGCAGCGTCAGGTTGATGGTTGGACTCACTGATCTTAAAGGTCTTTTCTAACTGAAATGATTCTATGATTCTATGAAACGTGCATAGAGAGGTACATTGTCTTAGTTACAGTGAAACACAAGAAATAATGAAATCTGTGGCTTTTACTTTATTGATTTGCTCCTTTTTACACTCCATGTCTTATTTTCTTCTTTTCAAAAAAAGAACCTTGCAAGCCATGCAATGTGACACTTGGTCATCAAGCTCTTTTCATCTCATTAGCCTCGTTTCCTTTTTTATCATTCTATGGCATTGATTATGTATGAATCTAAAATGAGGTCTGGGTGTCCAAGGGGAAAAAAGATGGCCCTAGCTTTTGGTCTGTCTGTAATTTTTACTATGGAAAGTTTAATAAAGATTCATGTTCATTAATAAAGCCCTTAAAGTTAAATTAGTTAGTTGGTTTACATTATGAATTCTCAAACATCTTTAGATGAAACATGAAAAGGGCCAGCCTTCCTGTTTAGTATAGAAAAATAGAATTCTAGAAAGACAAAAATTTATCAAGAAATATCTTGGGACTTTACAGGGTATGGAAGTTATTTTTTTCAGATTCAGAAATCATTTATTTGGGGACAAAAATACTACAAAATTCTCTCTCTTGAGACCAAAGTTAGATAATTTTTGTCAGGGCAACAATTACAGACCTATTAGAAGTGCGGTGCAATGTGCTGTAGCTCCGCTAGATGACAGCCCACTCAACAGATAACTGTTAACCCGCTGGAGAAGGACATCCCAGGTCTTTGATGAGGTGGGGCTTACCACCGCCCTGCTCCTGAAGTCAGTGCTGCTGGTCTTTGTCATTGTCTCCTACCTCCTCTTAAATGTTAGTGCTGTTTTCCTTCAGCATCTTGTTGTTTCGTGTTGCATGTGTAGACAGAGGTTTATTAGGTGGGGTTCCATCCTATGCTATGCATCATCTTTAATATTTTTGCATAATTGAGAACTTTGTTCAAGAACCCATTCAAAGATGCTTAAGCCTTAGTCATGTATGTGTTTCACTGGTTTGCCTTCTTTGTTTTTTTTTCATTACATACAGTCCAAGCATACTTACATCGTTAAAGATATTGAAGAAATCAAACAAAAAGTAACTGCTCAAAAGAAGCCCTTTTGCCATGAAACCTCATGTTTTTCATGTTTTACTTACACCTATATTTTGGCTGTAATATGGTTTCAATTTAATTTTCATGCTCTTGATTTAATTCCAGCTGATCCCATATCAGGTGGTCTAACGTGGCAGAATCCAACAGTGAAATGAGATTTATTTGCATCTTTAATTTTCTGACTTCTCACTTGTAGGAAAAGAAATCCAATTTATAAATGAAGAATTAATTAGAATTCCAATTTCAAGATGCCTATGTGAGTCCTTAATGAACTACAATACTTATTGACCATTTTGCCAGATACTTGCAATGTTTTTGTAAGCCAAAGAATGTTCTGTATTTCATTCAAAAGCTAACAAAAGACAGACCTTATAAAGTGTTGTAAAATATATTTTAAAGCCAAAGTATTTTAAAGGCACTGTCAAGCTAAGTGTAAGAGAGGTTTCAAGGGAGAAGGAATTAAATAAAACGGACGCACAGGAAAGGCAGTAGAAAGAATACATTTTTTTCTTACTTTTAAATCTGGAATTAATCACAGGATCAGTTCAGACTGCTTCCCACAGGGTATAAACTTTGCCTGCTTGCGCAGGATTAAGTTCACCCATTTGCTATAGTTGTAATGAAGAGATACCGTGACTTCACTGCTCAGGAAAATGGGGCTGCCCTGCAGGAGTGTTCTTGCTGATGTTACTCATGCTGAGGCTCCTCCTTCCTGCAGATGCAAGAACACTTCAAGTTAACATCCAGGATTTGGGCAAGGTTTGCCACACACAGGGCTATCTACCTGTCATTGTTCCTCTCTGTATCATAAGGCTTAAGAAGTTTGTAGTCAGGATATTTTTTCCAAGTTAATTAAAAATTGTCATGTTTTTCTCTCATGAAATGTTTGCATTACACTATTTCAGTTCCTTTCTTTGTGTTTTGTAGTTTGTATTTTCTCCGTGATGTGTTTCTGAACTGATTCTGAGTTGTCTTAGTTCTCAAGGCATGTCTGGGTTTCAGTGGGTAGGCAAATCTTGTTTTCTTTTGTTTTCACCTCAGTATTTTAATGTGTGTGTGGTAATGGTAACCATTTCTTCTCAGGGACGGCGGAGAGAGGCAGTCTCCAAAGCACACAATGGTTTGAATTTCAGGGATTTTTTGTTTGTCATGCCATCAGAAGTTTTCTGAGGAGATTAAGTTCCTCATGGAAGCCACATGAAAGGGGAAGTGGCAAATCTTACCATTCAAATTCTTCCTATCTTAGACATATCTAATTAGAACTCCAGCAGATAAAGCCTAGGTGTGGCTCAGGGTGATGTCATCCCAAATAGCAGAGACTGGAAAACAAGGAGAAACAACGGATTTTATTACATAAATTGTTAAGCAGTTTAGGTGTGCGATGTGCTCTCTTTCCACCAAAGTAGTTGTCTATGAGGGGGTACAGTCTAATCAAATCATCTATTCTGATTTACATGTGTATTATATTGCCCTGTTTTACAGGATGCAATTTTAATGATCATTTAATGTTGACATAGCTTTGTCATTTAAAGATATATTCCTTCATGCTGAATCACAGGTTCTGCCCAGTTAGAAGGTCTACTACTTATAAGACTGTAAGCTTTAACTTTTAAGGAAAGAAGCATTAGGAAATAAAATTTTAGGGGATGAAAAGAAGATCAGTGTATGGAATAAAGCCATGGTACTTCCACATTATTGTTACTATCTATACCTTTCATCTCTTCCCTTCTTGGAGAAGATATAGTAGAACTGGAAACATTTTGGAGAAGGATCACAAGGGCAGTAGAAGGCAGAGAAAGGCTTTCATGCCAGTGACAGCAGGTAGGTTGGCTTCTTCAGCCTAGAAAAAGGATTATCAAATGAAGATACAATGTTAGAAAAAGTGTCATAGAAAGGTTGTGATGATTTAGTGACTCATCTGATAAAAGAATGAAATGGTGTCAAGGAGCCAGATTCAAAACAAAAAAAAGCCCAGGTTACTCAGGTCGTGCAGAGTTCAGATGAAAATCTCCATGCCCCTACATTTTACAGAAACTTCAAGTTTTGCCTAAGTACAAGGGGAGAGAGGATTGGTTTAGGAAAGCCTCACCACACTGTAACTGATGGATTCTTCTGTCCATTCCCAGGCATCTGGTCTTGGCTGGAAGTATACAGTAAAAATATATCAGCTTTTAGCTTGACTAGGTGTCACTGTTTTGATGTTCCAACATCAACCTTTCTAACTAATTCAGTGTGAAACACTGTCACTTGTCTTGTTTTCAGAGTAGTTTTTATTTTTTGAGATTTGTGTGCAAAAGGAGATAGCATGAAGGTGTAGATAAACATCCTGGGATTTAGACTGGACATAATGAGAAATTTCTTCATAGAAAGGGTTGTCAAGCACTGGAGCAGGCTACCCAGGGAAGTAGTTGAGTCACCGTCCCTGGAGAGGTTAAAAGATGTGTAGATGTGGCACTTAGGGACATGGTTTAGTGGTAGACTTGGCAATGCTAGGTTAACAGTTGAACTCGATCTTAACAGTCTTTCCCAACCTAGATGATTCTATGATTCTAATTTTATAACTGCAAGGGATTAAGATGAAGTTTGAAGGGATTCATTACCATATATTAATGAGGTCAATCACCTGAAGTGGAGTTCCCTCAACAGAGACCTTTATAAATTGTGTCATCTTAATTAGTCTAGTTGATGCCTTTTCATACATAGAGCTGCATCTGTTCATAGTCAGAATGAAATTTTACTACTTTTTGCATCTGTCACTCTGGAAAGAATCAGTGCACCCATGTGACCTCGGTGCTAATTTGCGTGTGCACATTGCTATTTACCAGAGATACAGAAGTGAAGATGCTGGCACCAGTCCTGGGAATCTGAGTTCAGACTTCTGTTATTATTGCTGTCCTGAAGCTGTTTCACAAGAGAGTTCTCAGCCTGATTTGACCCAGGTTCCAAAACAGACTTGTAATTCCTTTTCTCTGCAATTCTGTGTGCGGATCAAGGCTGGGATATTGTTTGCAGTTCAACGGTTTGAAAACATTCATATTTGTTGAACTATTCTGTAAAAGCAGAAATCATGCCAACTTTCATTTCTGTTTGAATCAGACTTTATTTCTTTTTTTAATTTTCTTTTTGAACTTAATGTTCAATTTTGTATGAGCTGAATTTTAAATTTAATTATGTAGTAGGTAATTGAAGAATGCTACACTTATTTATATGTCACATAATCTTACATATCTTTTGTTACAGTCTGTCCCCCTTCCCTCCTAAGAAGCAGTGGAGACTAGCGCTTATCACACTAGCTAAGGCTGTCTCATTGTTTTTGTCTGTCTCTGCTGTAATTGTTGTGTCTTAATAAAATAATATAAACTTTTCAGATTCAGAAGATTGGTTTTATTCTCCCCCCACCTAGAAAATTAGAGTCTTGGCAAGGACCCTTTTGTACTGTGAGGAAGTGTAATTTTTTGACTGGTGTCAACCCTGTTTCATATACAAATATCCACAAAAAATGCTTACACCCAGGAAGCTCTCAGGTTTTGGTATTGTTCTGCTCGGAGTTTCTGCCACTGTGCTTTTACCTCTGTCTAAATTCTTCCAATATATTCACAGGAACAAAAAAAACAGCAGCAGCAGCCATAAACGTGAAATGCATGTGCTAAAATATTCAGCAGTTCTTTATAGATAAAAAAGTGCTCTTTATTTATAAATGTGTATACATGTTTATGTACGGTATTTCAGAGTTTATTTCTTGGCCTCAATTATGTTTACAGTTGTTTCACAATGTTTTGACTCCTCCAGGAGTGATCATGAAATTGCCATTTTTTTTCCATAAGCAAATATAGCCTCTGAAATCTCTCTAAAAGTCAAAATGTTCTTGAAGGAATTCCAAACAGCACTGAAGAAAGTCATAAACTTGCCAGTTTGAAATTCACTACCTCTATATACAAGTGGCTTTTCAAAATGTGGCTGCACACAACACAACAGTTTTATATCTGTTTTCACACCATAATGATAAAAAGAAATTATATTTTTCTGAACTGCTAACTTTCAGCTTTGGAATGCAAAATTGCTCTGACTGTTTCATTGGAGAAATCTAGTATATACTGTTGAAACTTTCTCAAAATTTCTTCTCCCATACATTATGTGAAAGGCTGAACAATGTCAAGACTGACTAATATGAGGACTAATATCTTTGGCAGCTGATATAGGTTTTATAATGATTTTGTGATACAGCAGAATAACATATTCCCTGCATAATAGTTATCTTGCATAATAATTCAAAAGACCTTTTGGTGTCAGGTGAACACTTGCAAAAGTTGGCAATCCTTCTCCTAAAATGTTGAACTAAATACTGATTTGTATTTGTGCACTCATATTATCTACAGCCAACTTCAGTGAACTTGTGAAGGAATTTTTGAATTTCTCCACGTATGCTCCAGCTCCACTTTCTGCTGTTCTTTGCCCTACAAATACTCTTTGGCTCCCCCAGCTCACTAGGTCTTAGCAGGATTTCTGTGAGCCTCAGAAGTCCTTCTTCCCCTCTTTTCCCTCTGTAAGTTGCTTATTGCCTCTCTGTAGTCATCCCACATCTCATCTCTTTCTCCTGAAATGTTTGTGTGTTGTTTCATCCTGCCTTCATGCAAAAAAATCTATGTTTTAAAACACTTCGAATATAGCAGACTCTTAAAATACTGTTAAGCCAGACGATGGTTTTGGCAGCTATTAATTGGTGTTGGATATATTCAGTACTCACCTGATGGACATTGCTGTCTTATCAGGGAACCAGGGGCATTGTACCCCTTGTACTCCACCTCCCATTTCCCTCTTCCATCTCCACATTTTTACACACTTCAGACAGTTCTGATGATTGATGCATGGAAACATAATTCTCAAGTGCTGGACTGAGATAGTAAGCACAAAGTGAATTTACATGAAGTTATAGTAACTCGATGACATTAAGTCTCATCTTGCTCAGAAATAATTGGTAACTGTCCCTATAAAGTTTATACCAAGCTTATGTTATATAATTTATATCTTATCCTCTTTTAAAGCTCCTTCTTTTAGGGAATTAAAAGGGATTACTCCACTGTACTAAGGATCAAAATATAGCTTGAATCCTGTGAGTTTTATTATTATTCTTGAATTAGTTCACCTGGATGTTTTTTAGGGTCACATTTGAGTTGAAGTCACAGTTACTAAAAATAAAACCTGGTACATAACTAAAATATTAGTACTACATCAGGAGATGTCAGAATAATTTTTTTCCCTGGCATTTTTTTACCTCATATTTTCATATTTTATGTCATATTTTCTCTTTTTATGTGGTTTTGGGGTTTATTTGTTTGTTTTGTTTTGTTTTTTAAAGTATGACCATGCAATGACTTACAGACATTAATAACTTTAACGATATTACTCAGACAAGTTAGACTAGTTCTTGTCCTCAAGATCTCTAAATTCCGTGAAGGGATTCTCTTTCTATGTAATTACTCACTATGAAGGGTGAGCTTATGTTGGATGGAGAGAAGAGGAAACATGTTCTTGGATTAGTCTTACAGAAATGACAGAAAAAAGATCATGGTAGTTATACCTACAGGAGTCCCATCCACATGGGGATTTCCTATATAAGGACCTGCCTGAAGACGATGGCTGGACTCCCCAGTTTAAGAAATTTTCAAAACCCAGCTGGTGAAAGCCCTAAGCTAGTCAATTTAATTTTGAAGTAACCCCTGCTTTGAGCAGATCAGGCTAAATGAACCAAAAGGCCTTTTCCAGCCCAACCCCATTATTCAATGCCTGACTTTAAGAAACAATGTTTGCATGTTTTCTAACATTTATGTGATAGTAACATAGCCAGCTACTAAAGGATTTTAAAAATACTGAAACAACAATAGAGTGATGGTGCAGACAATTAGAAGTCATTCATAAAGTTGTAACTGTAGACTCTCCTCGTTTGCTCATATTGTGACTTTTATTGTTTGAATGTGGGTCTCACATGTTGATGTTGTGTTCTTTACACTATGTACTGATCTCGCACAGTCATATATATCCACGGATCTAATGAATGTATTTTGGTATTTTCATTACTTCCTAGAACTTCTAACAATGAGTGAGGCTCATGAAGAAAGTTCCGGTTCCAGTGACACAGAACTGGAATTCGAGAAGGAGCAACCTATCACCTGTGCTCTAGCTCCAACAGTTTATAGCCGAGATGAGGGATCCACTGATGTGACAGCAAGTCCTGTATTTCAATGTTTAGATGAGGTACCATGTACCCCAGCTTTTTCTAACTATAACAGTGCGTGCTGTGTCCCATTCAGTTATTCTGAAATGCATATTTTGTTGTTAGTAACTGGAAGTTCTTACCACAGGCTATCTCTAGGTTCCCTATTTCTTCTCTGATTTTTTTTTTTTCCTAGGCAGTAAGAACATTTTGTGGAGTAGAAACCTCCATGGGGCATATTCTTGTTGGGGATGGTGTGCTTAATAGATAACAATGTTATTTTTTTCAGTGATCATGACCTTAGGGGGAATGAGAATAGAGAGTCTTGGGTTTGTAGTATTCTAGCTATAGAAGTATTTGCATCATGATATTTAGAAAGGTTTAATAGCTGCAGGGAAGATCCAAGAGAAGTGGCTTCTGAGGCACTGATAACTGATGCTGATAGAAGAGACCTTTTAGAACTCAGCTTCTTTTGAAGATTATTTTTTGTTAAGGAAACTTTTAGAATACTATAGATATTTTAGAATTTAAAATATCACATACACATCAAATGCAATCCTTAAAAATGTAATGGCAGAAGACATATTAAGAGATCATCTAATCCAAATTTTACTCTGAAGTAGATTCTTTGGAGATGTTTTTCTAATTTGTTCTTTGAAACTTTGATGGAGATACCTCTTTGCTTATGCTTTTCCAGCATTTCATCATTGCTAGAGTTTTTCAAAAGGTTTTCCTAAACACCAGTTTAAATTTCCTTTGGAGTGAATAATACAGCTTTCTTCTTGCCTTTCCTAACAGGACAAGGAAAGCAATCAATTTCTGCTCTATTTATAATAAAGTACATCTGTCATATCCTAAGCAAGCTTTGTTCATACTTCTCCTTTTTCTTAAAGTCCTTACCTGAAGTTGCTTTACCGTGGGATCTTTCAAGCTTGGGTGTGTCAGATCAGTTTGCCAGCCCAGCTCTTTCTCTCTGCCTTGGACCTAAGGTCTGTAGAACGGAAGGAGAGAGAATTTGTAGTGAAGAGGAAAATAGGACTGCCCCTTTCCCATCCTGGTATTAGATCATACTGAACATAACATGAAGCTGCCCAGTCAGTCTCTCTATAATCTCGTGTGCATTCAAGTGAAGTATTCAGGAGGGAGATTTTTCGCTTTCAGAGCAGTGCTACTATATAGGAAAACCACAGCTTCCAGTATTGTTGTAGCACAAAACCCCTTTCTTCTGAGTCCAAGGCAGCTGCAAAAGTCCAGGACAGCCCAACTCCAAAGAGCTGAGACTCAGAGAGACAGAATTGACCTCTCACCTTACAGAAATCCTTCTGCCTACTGAAAGCACGGAAACTGCACTTTGGAGAGTACTTTATTTTTCAGCAACTCACATACTTTTTCTATAGGTCCTCAGTTGTCAAAGAATTTTGGTATGTCAACGAAAAACATATGCCTAGTACAAGATATCTTTACCCATCACCCTTCCCCAAATAAAGTAAAAGTAAATGGTATAACATTCTAAAATATATATTCTACATTTTGGCTTTGTTTTCCTTATTTTTAATCATAGAGAAAGCTTGTTTTCTAGTCTTATTCTAGAAAATGATCAGTTCATTTGGTTGATAATTTTTTCTCCCAAAAGGTTTTCCAAAGAGGTTATTCTGCACGTCAAATTTAAAGCTAACTTTAATTCCGATAACGCTAAACTATTAATGGGGAAATACAGGGTAACCTCATTATTAGAAGTTGCTCCCAGCTCAAGAAAAAAACGTGCTGTGGAAAACAGAAGTAAGCAATTTGCATAAGATTTCATAAATGAAATAATTCTTTTTTTCCAGTTTTTAAGAGGGAACTATGACTCATTTATTCTTACCGTAATTTTTAACAGTTCATTCTTGTGCTTTATGGGCCAATTTGTCTTTTCATCACTTACTCACATTTCTTCTCTTCCACTGATGTGTTTGTTTTCTTTTGTTGAACTTTGTACATAATTCAGAGATAAATATATGACTTTGGTCACCATAGAGGTTATTGCGTTGACACTGGCTTCAGCTTCTTGGAAGAGCTTGCAGAATTTTTCCACAGAAGCAGATTTGTATCATATTGTTTCTGCTTCACTGGCGAGTCATTTATGCCTGCAAATACTTATCAGCAGGGACACCTTTTAATATTACAAGATTTATTTGAGAACAGACATGTCCCTTCTAGCAGTAAACCTTCCAGTCAAACCAGTCTTGTTTTTCTCATGTAAACAGCAGATAATTAACAATATAAATAGCAAGAAGTCAAGCATGCATGCTCTCTCTCCTTCATTTTTAATAACACATAGTAGCATTGTTTAGCCTTGTGGGTTAAGTACAGATATTAAAAATCGGACAGTGTTTTGAATGAAAGCCACTCAATCCATCAGGACTTGCTTCCTTTCACCAAGTGTTCTTATTACCAAGTTGACATCAGCCTAACTCTGTGCTTCCACTGCTGTTGGTTAGAGGACTGTCATATAGCCACAAAATGAACTTTTGACTTCTTTTGGCCTTTGTTGTTATGTCCTTGAAATAAAGTCCTTTTTTCTAACACTTCTAATTGAATTTCTTGACTTGTGAATCTTTCCTCATATCCTGTTTTTTTCTAGTGTGCACCATTAGTAATAAAATCTGCATTGTTAATAACTTTCATGGAAAACTAAATAGCCTAGCATCTGTGTGATGAACTCAATGTATTATTTGGATAAATGCTACATTAAGATGTAATAAATTATGCTCTTTCATTTTGACTTCAGTGCTTTATAGACCATGTGCATGTCATTTGATGATTAAAAGGCAACAAAAATCATATTGAATTTTGTCACTTACATTGTCTAAATTTCAAAAGCCATTAATATTGTCAAATTAATATTTACTAGTAACTACCTTCAGCAAAAGTCTGAATTTGCTCATCCATTTCACGCATATTTAAGATTTTTTTTCAACATGGGATAATAGAATAAATCTACCTCTCCATTTATCCTTATATCCTTGTTACATGTTATATACATGTTACTATAACTGCTAGAGCAGCACAGGACATACTGAAATTGCCATTTGAATAGAAAAAAAAAACAACAGAGCAAGACATGAAACTGGATTAAATGCTCAAAATGACAAGATCAGACAGAATGAGAATTAAAAAGACTGATTAGCAAATGGCCTTCTGCCCAGTCTAACAATTTATGTCCCTGTAATTCTCACCCCTCCCTGCACTGCTTAGTAGCATTTTTTCCCTCTGGTCACTCAGAGTTGTTCTTTCCTTTCCTTCACCTGATCCAGGCTTTCCCCTTTCAACGGGGACATAAATCAAACATCAGTTGTCATAACAATGCTGTTAATGTTCAGGTTTTAATCTGTTGTAGTCTTCAAATCTTTTTCTGTTCCTTAAGTTTTGTTTTGTTATCCACATCACAACTAATCCCAGACACAAAAAAGAACCCTAGACCAGACATTTTTCTAACTTGTACTTTATCTTTGCAAAATTTTGAAGATTTAAGAAAGTTAATAAATTCCTCACAAGCTCTATTGGTTCATCTTTTTGATTCAAGAGACTATCCAAAACCTACTGTTTTTCATGTTCTTTGTTAGAAGAAGAAATCGTTCATGGAGCCTAGTATCTTTGAATTCTGTTTAGTTAATTCTGTTTATTTATAAATTAGGTACAAGTTCTTCTTTTTATGGAAAAAAAAAAAAAAAAAGGAGAAACCAAATGGTGGGAGGGTAGCTTCTCCCAGTTTGAGGTCTTTTGCAGTTAGTATTATATTAGTAGTTCTTATTAGGCTTCACTAAAGAATGATGTCTCTGAGTTTACCCTTCATTATGTTGGTATGTTTTTGGGTTAGAAAGACAATTGTTAGCTCACTCAAATGTATACATCTGTTTTTAAAATAATACCAGAGAAAGGATTCTGCATCATTTATCTTGCATATCTTTGCAGTGGGTGGTGCTTGGGAGCCAGCCATAGTGTACTTGGGAATGAAAAGTGCTTTACTGTTTCCCAGATTCAGCAAGCAGATACCTTGTTTGGAAGGTACCACAGTAATACCTTTCTGCTAATGAATGGCATCTATTTATGTGCTAAATCTAAACCTGCAGAAGAATAAACTCCTTTGGGAGATTTCTCTGATTGGTCTAAGGCAACCTGTTGCCCTTTGCATCCTACAAAGATAAAATGGACTGTGTTCCCTAACTGATACCAGCACCAAATCTTTCATTTACACTGCCTTTTTTTTTCTAAATGGAGATTGTCACTATCACACTACCTTTCTTTTTTTGCTAGTGTCCAAACATCCTATTGCCACCATCCAGCAGGAAGCAGAAAGAACCTTTCATGAATACTTTCCATTACTATTTTGATACTTGGAGTCTTTCTGAGACTAATGAACTTTCTGAGACTAATGAATAATCCCTGACTGCCAAAAGTCATTGAACTGTTAATAAAGATGTTAACTGAGATCCTGGTTCTACTGGAAACACACAGCAAAATCTCCATGTTTACCAAAAAATGAACAGGATAGTGACAGAGACTTCTCAAGCAAATTTCACTTCTGCTGATTTAGTGCTGATTCATGTGGATCTACTAGCTGAAAGAGCTTTTAAATTCCAGAATGATGAATATGTTCAGTGTTTGAATGTAGTTTTAGGTGAGAAAGGTACTTTTCAATTTTCTCTTTTTTTCTCATTTGTGCTGCAGGAAAGAAGAGAAAGTCACATAAATGTTGGCTATAGATTTCAAATATAAATGCTCAGTATTTTGTCTATTCTTCAATGGTATTTCTAGCAATATCTGCTCCAGAAAATAGAGTCTTTTCCAAATTCTTTTGCTCACAAGCTGTTTTCTTTAATTCTCCCCTAACTTAGGTTAAATGGTAGGTGTGAACAAATTTCCTTTTTTTAAAAAAAAAGTTGATACCTTTTTAAGAGAAAATTTTCCTAGAAAAGCTAGGTGGGTGGACTATGAGGAAATTTTGTTTTTTAATATGAGCACCAATTAGATTTCTGTTCACCTACACATAGGGTAGCGTGCTAACAGTATGATAGATGAACTCTGGGGTCCCTTCCAACCTAAGCCATTCTATGACTCTGGAGTATGATCACCAGTAAATTTTTGCATGGTAGCCATAGCAGTGGATAATTTGTTTCAGTACTCTCCAAACAAGTATGTGCTCTATCAAAGATGTAAAACTCTTAACACAGTTGTTGAATGCAAACATTTTCAAACTTAAGCTGATCCTGTCACACTCCACATTACGGGCACAATAAAAAAGCTGTATAGCTATGTTGGCACAGACAGCAAAGACAGATATTGCCTCTGCCTCCACCCATAGAAATCTGGCTGCGAGTTAAATGAACCTTTTTTAACTTCGTTGATATGGTCATCTGGGGAGTCAGCTTGGGATGTAGGATTATAGGGATGATAAAAGCTTGAGTCTGGGGTTTCTTTCAACCGTTTTCAGAGAGGAAACAATGATTTGTACAGTGAACATTAAACTGATCAGTCATTGCAATAAGTCAGCTGATTGCTCTAACTCATGGTAACTCCTATAAAAAACTGTAGGGGAGGGGAGTGAATTTACGGATGCCTTTAAACAGCAGAAGTATAGAGCCAGCATAATTATGCTCTTTCTGTTGAGAGATTGTTTTTACCACCTGCAGGTGAGACTGTGAGGAAGCAATGCCAGGCAGCTGGTGATACGTTCAGGTTATCTCAAAGGTGGTGGTGTTTCTATCCATTTCTGGAAGCATTTCTGCTGTTATAAAGTCAAGTGCAGATTTTGTGCCACAGCTCCTGAAAGCTGTCAGACTAGGAGGAATAACCTTTAACAGCAACCTTTATTTACTTCCTTCTTCCCTTCTCACCCAGAATATGTATTTGAGATCAGATGCTCCAAAACAGGGCAGTCTTGTACTAAAGTTGTAAGTCTACCGGGGCTTGGCTTATGATGTTTGTATCAGCACAACTGCGTGGTGAGGAAGCCAAGGCAACATTAACCAAACATAGGCTCGATAAAAATGTCCAGTGGTGAGAACCATCTGTTATATGGATTAGTCTAAGTGTTAAAAAGGTGATTTCTGGTCTACTTATTCAAAAACCCTCTACCCAAATAGTTCTTGATGAACACAGCCTTAAAGATTTGGATGGCAAAGGATCTTTGGGTTTAGTATATAGATGTTGAGCTGCAGAGGTAAGCAGAGGGGCATTTGTACTCTGTCCAAAGAAAGAAATGAGAATTTCTGTTTTTCAAGGTGGATCCTACTTCTCCGTAAAAATCATTGACTCTATGCAATTGCTTAAAAATAAGTGTATGAACCATACTTATTTTCTACTGTATTATTCTGAATGTTGGTGTGCTATTTTGGTAAAAGTATGATAGTAATTAGACTTGTAGTTTGTCTTGATTCTATGAACATAATTAAATTATTAGGGATATTTTTTCCAGTTATTGATTATTTTCCAAATGTATTCTTCTTTTACTGAGATCAGAAAAAATTGATGAACAAGGACTTAAAAAATGATAGTGATTCATATCTTGTTCTCATGACTGGTGTCATGTTTTGGGTTACCATTGAGAGTGACAGCCAAATTAACTTCTGGCAGAAATACTATACCTCCACAAAAGTTTCTTTAAAACTGTGAGTGAAAGAGATCGTTTTAGTTAGTGGAATATTTGCATTTAGCAGGGCCTGTATACTGCTCAGCCATTTTTCTGTGACACTCACGTCAATGTCTTCTATCATCTCCTGAGATAAAGAATACACAACACATCTATAAAAAAAATATGTTTCAAATCTGTTTCTTGGTGGGCCAGTATTTAGTTCTTACCTAATCTTTTCTTCTGAATGAAAACTTGAAATCACATCCTTCCTGGGCTGGTTGTTCCATGACATATAAGTCATAGAAGCTAAATAAATTTGTCACCTTTATTTTTGTTTGGCTTAAGTTATAAATGCTGTGTATTAGGTATGGGTTGGGAAGCATCTTAGTTTCCTTTGAAAATAATAATGTAAAAGTGAGATTATTTTCCACTAAGTTGTCAAACTACCTGTTGTTCACAACTCAATCTGAGTTTGACTGCAGTGTCTCCCAAAACACACTGTTAAGGAAACAGATCTTTGCATAAAAAAAGGGAAGAAAAAAAGTTTAAAATCACTGCTCTCAGACTTCATTCCTTCTCTGTCTCTTTTTTTTTTTTATTTTCTTGTGGTTTCTTCTTGTTGTTTTTTTTGTTTAAGCAATGCATAGAAAGCCAAGACATTACAGTCTGCTTGGCTGATGACATTGAACAGATGGGTTTGTGCCTTTATTTTTGGGAACAACCCATAGGAATTTTTCTAGCAAACCTGCTGTTAGTGATTTTCTTCACTAAAATTCACAATTTAACTATTAACAAGATCAAAACCAAAAGCCTTTTTCATATGATAATCAGTGTTACAGAAATGTTTTCTGTAAAATGAAGTATGTGTTTTGAATTATTAAGCCTTAAGCAGAGACCGAATGCTTTTATTTGTATAAAAAATCGTATGCTTTAATTTGAGATATTATTTCTATTCACATACAATCATAGAATCATTTAGGTT
>NW_008597065.1:76672-77420 GCF_000691845.1 Merops nubicus | reverse complement strand
ATCGGGGGGCTGGGATGGGGAGAGGCAGTGGGGGACTGGGGGACGAGGAGCTGGTCCCGCGGCAGCTCGGCGATGGGGGTGCCCTGCAGGGCAGGGGGCTGAGCACAGAGCGGGGGGGTCTCGCCCACCTTGTGGGGGTTGTCCTCCAGCCAGCCCCGCAGGGGCAGGATGCCCTCGTCACAGCGCCAGGAGTTGTTGTGCAGCTTCACCTCTCGCAGGGCAGCCAGCGGGGAGAAGATGCCGGCGGGCAGGTACTCCAGGGAGTTGGAATGCAGCTGCAGGTGCCGCAGCCTTGGTGTAGCCCGGAAGAGGCCCCGCGGCAGAGCCTGCAGCTGGTTGTGGTGCAGCGAGATGTTCTGCAGCTTGGGCAGCCCCTCCAGGGCCTGGGGGTCCAGGCGGCGCAGGGCGTTGGAGTGCAGCGACAGCTCCAGCAGCTCCTCCAAGCCCCGGAAAGCCCCTGGTGCCACTGAGCGCAGCCGGTTCTTGCTGAGGACCAGAAGCTGCAGCTGGGTGAGGTTGCTGAAGACGGCAGTGGGGAGGGTGGAGAGCTCGTTCTCGTAGAGCCACAGCTCCCGCAGGTTGGGCATGGGCCCGAAGGCGCCGGGGGAGATGTCCCGCAAGCGGTTGACGTGCAGGGTGATCTTGGCAAGGGCGTGCAGGGGCAAGAAGACGCCGCTTGGCAGGGCGACAAGGAGGTTGTTGGACAGGTAGAGCTTCTGCAGGTTCCTGTTGTGCACGAAGAGCTCCG
>NW_008597065.1:75793-76462 GCF_000691845.1 Merops nubicus | reverse complement strand
TCCTGCAGGTTGTGCCCGTGCAGCTGCAGCTCCTTGAGGTTGCTCAGGTGGGTGAAGTGGGAAGGCTCGACCTGGAAGATCTGATTGCTGGAGAGGAGAAGAGACTCCAGCTTGCCCAGGGGCTCAAAGACCTGCACGGGGAGCTCCTGCAGCTTGTTGCTGGCCAGGCTGCGGTAGCGGAAGTGCGGCAGGGGCTTTTTTTTGGACTGATGCGCGACAGGTTGTTCTTCTCGATGCGCAGCCCGATGAGCAGGGAGGCGTTGCCGAAGGACGCGTCGCCCAGCTCGGCGATGCGCGTGTTGATGATCTGCAGGGTCATGGCGTTCCCGGGGATGGGGCTGGGGACCGTGCTGATGCCGGCACCAGAGCACTCCACCTGGGCGGTGCGCACGCACTGGCACTGCTCTGGGCACTGGCCACCGGCCAGCTGGATGCCCAGCAGCACCAGCAGCCACTGCTGCCAACTGCTGCCAGCCTCTCCGCTCCATTGGGCCTGCAGCAAAAACAAAGGAGGGGGAGGCTCAGCCCCTGCGATTTCCCAGCTCCCAAGGCCACTGCCAAAGAGGGGTGCTACTTTCTCCCTGGAAAAGGCGACCAAGGCTGTGGCTGTCTTGTCCCCAGCATGACAGCAAGCCAGAGGAGGGCAGGCAAGGAAGGCTGGCGCAAGCA
>NW_008597065.1:73612-75724 GCF_000691845.1 Merops nubicus | reverse complement strand
GGCCTGCCATACCACAGCTATTAGTGGCATCCCTGGCACCCCCTCGCTGGGCTCCTCCAGCAGCCAGGAACGTGGTTTCCTGTTTTGCAGTGAGTGTGGCGAGCTGCTACCAGCAGCGCTGGCCTCCTGTCACCACCAAACAGCCAAGACCATCATCAGAGCCAGCCTACAGCACCTGAGGCCAAGGGGGCCCTGGAGATGCTGGAAGAAAGACTCTCCCCCCAGCACCCTCCTGTCTCTGCCCTGTGGCAAGCAGCTCTGAGCTCCTGTCACAAAGCCAAGAGCAGCACCAGCACCCACTGCCCGGTCATGCTTTAGTTCCAATCCTGCAAGAGCCTGTCTGCCAGCTCCCCAGCCCAAGCTGGGTACAGGAGTGGTCCTGTCTGCACCCCATCCCCAGCAGGAGGTCTCAGCCCTGGCTGGTTTGGGCTGTGAGAGCAGCGTGTCTGGTGTGGACAGCTGTATGCAGGCTGGTCCCGGGGGGGAGCCCTGGAGCCGGTGGGAGCGAAGGCTTCACAGTGAGGTCCTCCATCACCCCACAGTCACAGCCACCAGGGAGACTCTGCTCTCTCCTCTGGCCTGGGAACTTCCTTCCTCCCTAGATCAAAGCAGCAGCCTTATGCCAGGCTGGCATAGAGCAGCACCCTGCTCACAGCTTTGAGCGGTGCAAGGGAAGGAGAAACCCCTTGGCTCCTCAGCCACAAGCACAGCGCAGCCAGACGGGCAAGTCCAGCAGTGAAGGGGTCCAGGCATGGTGCCCCAGCTGGCACAGTACCCTGGGGTTCTGGGCACAGCCCCTGCCCCAGCTCCCTCCAGGGAACACGCTTTCTCTCTGACAGGCAGGGAGGAACCCTCCACAAGCCAGCACAGTTTATGTTTCCCATATGGAAACAATCTGCATCCAAGAACAGCTTTGTTTGTAGTGATCCATTTATAAACTTCCCCAAATGCTCTGCACATCAAAAGCCCTGCTCATGTCGCTCCCTGGTAAGGCAGCTCCGGAGAGCATCCACGCTGGAGCGCCCTTCAGGAAAGGCAGCTGGAAACAATTTATCTCCTCTTTTCTTCTAGGGACAAAAAGCTTACAGAACAAGGGACTGAATATTCCCTACCACTCAGCCCCTCAGCGTTCCCCTGCCCCTAACCTCAGCACCCCTAAACATTACTAATTTTCTCCATTGATTATTACTTAAGATATATTTAAGCCTATGTAACTATTTCAGCTCCCACGATGCCTAAGTGGTCTCGCTTTTTTGGAGAACCCTTGCAAGACAAACAGCTCCATCAAATCAAAGGATGCTGAACATGCAGATCCCACCACCCCCACCCCCAGGAGCTGCCCTGGGAGTCCCCTGGGCCCGGGGCCACTCGCAGGGGCGATAGCAGAGAGGAGACTCACCCGAGTGTCCTGCAGCCGGGAGCGCCGAGTGAGCACAGCCCCGTGCTGGCAAGAGAGCCGAGTGTGGTTCATGCTTCCCCTCCCAGTATATAACCCGTCCAAATCAATGAATCAGCACAGGGGCAGCGTCAGGGATGGGGAACGCGCTGGAGCTGCTTCCAATTCCTATTTCCTCGGCAAACAGAGCAGATTTCCTCGGCAAACAGAGCAAGAGTTTTGGGTTTCCCTTTCCTGAACCCCAGTGCTCTTGCTTGAAGACACGCAGATGGCCCCGAGAACGTGCTGCTCGTGTCAGCCAGCCCCCGGGTAGCAGCTCAGCTCCGGGAGCCTCCCTGGGTCCCCGGCGGGACACGGCCGGGTGCCCCACGCCATGGTGGCAGGCAAGACAAAGCCAGGCCTCTGGGCACGATCCTGCCCTTCACTGGCACACATTCACGGGGGGCTGCTCCATGGCATCACCTCGGCACATGTGCTGCGCTTGCCTCCCCAGCTACAGCTCCTGCCAGCGTCAGGACCTCTCCCCATGTCCCAGCAGTGCAGGCAGCCCCTCACTCACCATGCCAACCCTGCCCAGGGTCACGGCACTCCCTCCCTGCCCCCAGCTGCAGGCACTACCAGGCCAGGAACCTCCAAGCACCCGCTGCAGGGCTCTGCCCCACAGGCACCTGACACAGCCCAGCCAGGAGCAGGCACCAAGCAGGGGTCAGAAGAGT
>NW_008597065.1:73272-73594 GCF_000691845.1 Merops nubicus | reverse complement strand
CAGGGCTGCCTCAGAGTGCACTGGGACAGCCAGAGCACCTCCCACCAGCACTGCTGTTCCCACTGGTGCGGAGAATACTCCTCAGCATCGATTGCAGGCAGCCTTGCAACCCCAAAGTGGCACACGGGGCCACCTCCCACAGGCTGCTGGGTCTGCGCTGCAGCCTGTACGCTGCTCTTCATCCTCGGGAGCCCCGACATGTGGGAGATGGAGCCCGGCACCCGGGGGTGCTTGGGAAGCAGGCTACAAGCCTGTTCCACCCACTTGTTCAGAGGGGCCTGCTGCCACCCCTCACCTGCCCCCTCAAGCCCACATGGCTGCA
>NW_008597065.1:55906-73114 GCF_000691845.1 Merops nubicus | reverse complement strand
ATCCGGTCTCAGCCCACCCACGTTCCTGCCAGCCGAGCAGCCCCTGCTGCGGGCCCGGGCAGCGCTAACAGCTGCCCAGGAAGGGCAGAGCAGGGGGCTGCTGCCGGGGAGCGGGCAGGAAGGGGGCTCGTCCCCGGCACCGTGTGCCACGACGGGTAGGAGGGAGCGGGGCCGTGCAGGGGACAGGGACTCTGTTCGAAGAAGCGACCAGACAAGGCTGAGCAGCACACTGCAGGGATGGAGAGGGGAGTTTCCAGCCAGACTCGAAGGAAGGTGACAGGGATCGTGGGAAGAGGGTAGGGAGTGGGACCTTGGCTGTAGGCGACCACTGCCGATATGTCAGCTTGCACGGGGGGCCTGGCTGCTGTGGGATGTGCTGGGTGGCCATGGATCCCTCCCTGGCTGGGCAGTGAGCACCAAAGCTGGGGCTACCACCCGGACATGCTCCCTGCCTGCTCCTGGGGCAAAGCCCAGGCATTTGGGCACAGGGAAGGGGCATTTTGGAAACACCACCCACAAGTGCTTTCGCTCATGCTGTATTGACACAGAAGATTTTCCCAGCACCATGGTTCCCAAAATAGCCTCCCCACTTCCTTGACAGCAATGCAGCTGGCTTGGGAGCTGGCCACTGCCTGCAGCCCTGGCGCAAGAGCAGGGCTCCTATGGCCTTATCACACTCTTATCACTGGCTCTGTCTGCCCACTGCCAGTGCCAGTGCTGCTGGGTTCCTGTCTGCTCTGACTCATCCCAGAAGCACACAGCTTTTCAGTAAGGCAACACAGAAATTCAACCCCAGCACTTCCAAAAAGCCACCGTCGCAAGCCCAGTCTGACAGAGGAGTGTCAGCCTCGGCTCCTTCCAAGCAGCACTGCCCGGGGGGAACAGGGATGCTGTGGTGGGTACCCTCACACACCCTGTCCCCACGAAGAGAGTGATGAGGTTGTGGTCCCTACAGCCACGCAAAGTGCCCAAAGTTCCAGAGGAGCCCAGGTAACAGCCCTGCTAAAACACAGCTGCCTCCACCGGGGCTCTGGCTCCTGGCTGGGAAGGACAAGTCTGTTTTCAAAACATCCCTAAAACTCAGGCATGGCTGAATAACAGCACAAGCCCATGTGCTGCACCCACTGTGGAGAGGGAACCACTCCTGGAGGTGAGCACACAGGAGCTGGCCCCCAGGCTACGTGCAGGGGAGAGGAGCAGAGAGTGTGAGAGTTCGGGACAGCTGCACAGACACACCCTGCACAGCTGGAGGGGAGAGGCAGCGCCCCGAGACAGCACGTGGAAGTGATTGAGGGTGAGATAAGCGTTTTGCAGAGAGAGGCTGCTCCTCAGCTGGGAGCACCCACAGTGCTGGATGGAACGGAGCAAGCCTCGCTCCACAGGAAAGCCCCAGCACCCAGCAGTGCTCTGGGGTCCTTCCCCACCTCCAGCTGCACCAGCCAGAGAATGATCAAAACCCCCAGACCAAGCCGGGGATGACATGGAGTCACTGCCATGCCCCTACGCCTCTAAGGGGATGATGGAGCCCAAGGGTGGGCACTTGCCAGACCCTTTGACCCCATGAGGTGGGGCTGACAGCAAACCCTCTGGTCACAGCTCTTTCCTGGAGAGCCCCCCAGCCCTCCTCACCTGCACAAATGCAGGTTTCTGATTTCTCACCAAGTGCAGTGGCCAAATGCTGCTGTGGAGGGAAAAGCAAGAGCATGTGGTGCTGTCCCACAGCCCAGCAGGCACCGGCAGTCGCAGCTGAGGCTGGAGGTGCCTGTGCACCCCAGTGCCCCCAGCACTTGCTGCTGAGCCCACAGGAGGGCCGGAGGGCCTGTGGCAAGTGGTCACAGCTGGGGTTACCCCTTGCACTTTGACGCAACCCTGCCTGGGATTCCCAGAGGCTGGCAGGGCCAGGAACAGACCACCCTTAGCCACGCTCTCCAAGCCCCTTGTGCCAAAAGCAGCCTGGGGTCCCAACCCCAGCAGCACTCCTGCCTGTTCCATGACCTCTTGCAGAAGCCCTGGTGCTCCCCTGTGACAAACTCAGCCCCGAAACACCACCAGCCAGGGAGCTTCTAGAGCCCCGGAAGAGGAGCGGTGCCGGGTCTGTCCATGCTGTCACACCCCCACGGCTGCAGCGGCAGATGCAGCAAAGCTGAGCAGCTCTGAATCGAGGGACTTGAGACTCTTTGGAAAAACTCTTGCAATCACTAAAATTAGCAGCTTGTGGGCTTGGCCAGGAAAGGGCCTTGCTCATCTGCCAAGCAGCCGAGCACGCTCCCTCCGCCACGCGGCTGCACGGCCTGGCCGCCCCTGCGCCCCACAAACCTCCAGCTCCCGCCTGAGCCGGCACCCCGGGAGGGATGGGACCCCCCGGTTATTTTGCACGGCTGCAAAGCGGCCAGCAGGCTGTGAGAAACCCCCAGCAGTGAAACCTGGTGCTCATGGAGACCAGCTGGCCCAGGGCACGGGGCCAAACTTTGCTTTGCTGAAGCAGAGGAGGAGGGTGGAGTGCTGGGGGCCAGGGGAGGGGTCCCCCCAGTGCTCCAGCACCCAGAGGCACTTCTGGGCCTCAGCCCTGCAGCAGGATGCATGGTCTCGAGCCACAGCTGAGGGATGAAGGAAGGTACATGAGACCCTCAGGGACCAGCGCCGAGGCCCCCACCACCCATTAGAGAGGCACCAGCAGCCCCTTTCCCACCACATGACCCCCTAACGCTTTGAGGAGCCCAATCCAGATTGCTTCGCCCTAGGGCCAGCCACCACAGCTCTTCTCCTGCCTGCTTGAGGAATGCAGGGCCAGGTCTGCCTCACTGCTCATGGCTCATCTGTGCTAAGGGATGGGGCCACATGTCCCCACATGTCCTGCCTTCCCCGGAGAAGTGCGTGAGCAGCAGCTGTGATTCCTCCAGGATCAGCAGCAGGGATGGCCATTAGGCCAGCCTCCATCCAAGCAACAGCACAAGACCCACCACAGCTGTCCTAGAGCTCAAGGAAACAGCGTTTTGGATCTCCAGCACCAGTGGGGCTCACCCGGACAGCAGAACCGCCCCCTCCAGGCTTGGCCCTGGCCCGAGCGATAGCAGCGGCACGCAGGGCTCGGCGTGGGCTGCGGGCAGCGCTGCGCTGGAAGGAATGCGGGGTTGCGGCCAAGTCCGCCTGCAGAGATAATCCGAGGCGGAAAGAGCTCGTCCGTGGGCACTGCGAGAGGGGGAGGGACCGCCCGGAGCAGCAGGGGCTGGCGGGGGCTGTCCCTGCTCGGGAGCTGCCAGGCGTTTGCTGCATCCCCTTCATCCCACTCTCCATCTGCATAAAGCCCTCCCTGGCACCAGGGAGAGCCCCAGGGACCCCTTCCCAAAACCCCAGTGGGGAAGGAGCCCCATCTCTCCCCCGGAGAAGCCAGCCGAGGAGTGCAGAGCAGGCTGCCGAGCCTCTGCCAGCCGTCACTGGCTCCCTGCCCTGAGCTTTTTACATCTAGAGAGACACAAAGGCACGGCTGGGAGAAACGGGACAGTCCCGCAGCAGTGACTGCACAGGAGGGGCTGAGCCCCGGGCAGGGTGTCTCCGGGTGCCACGGGAGCAGCAGCCCCCTGCCCCGTAATGCAGTGGGGCTCATCCCCCACAGTACAGGCAAAGCGCTGTGCCAGAGCTTAGCACCCATAAACACCCAGGAGGGCAGGGCATGCAAACCCAGACTTTGGCTAGGAAAACGGAGGCATAACACCTCCATAGCTTGCCCGTCGCCTGGTGGAGCAGAGGCAAAGCAGGAGCTGCAGGCCTCCTGAACACTGGGAGATGCTGCCAGCACTCCCAACCCCAGCCTTGTTGCGGGGTTACGTTCCTTTGGCTGCATCTCCTCCCAGCTATTCTGTCATCCCCGGGATATGTACTGCTCCGATATCACAGCTGCTGAATCAGCACCCCCGGGCTAGATGTGCTGGTCAGAGCCCTGGAGGAGACACATCCCATACTCTCTAACGTCAGGCAGAGGCTCCCCCAGCTCCTGCCTCACACGCAGCAGTGGCACACACCACAGCAGCACAGCCCTGCTGCCTGTCTTCAAGTACATCTGCCATGCCCAGCTTCTGTTTGGCATCGAGGTGCAGGCTCCCACCTTGCTGCTGGGTGCTGGAGGGCTGAGCTGCATTTACTAAGTGCCTACCTGAGCTCCCTCCCCTCTGCAAGGGCCCTCCAGCTGCTCCTGGCCTCCTGTGGCAAAGGTGAGACAGAAAGGACAGGGACAGCAGGGACACAAGCAGTGGACGTGGTTGCTGGTGGCTTGCAAGGGCCCTGCAGCAGGTGGGAAACAGGCAGAGAGCTGCTGGCACTTAGGGCAGCAGTTAATTCCCTCCTCACCACCTGCTGGGGGGACAATGGACTGCGAAAGGTTGGAAGTATCAAATGCCAAGCCCAGCCTGGTGGCGAAGGTTGGGCAGTAGATCATGGAAGTGTGAGCTGCAGGGACCGGGAAGAACCTTGCCAGTCCACTAGTGAAGGCAAGCCAGCTGTGCCCTGAGACAGCAGCAAGGCAGTAACACCCAGAGAGAAGGTCTGAGATGCAGCTCTCTCCTGCCTCCCCCCATGACACAGCTGCTGTCACGCTGACCTGGAAGACTGTCCCTCCTCCAGGCGAATGGAGGTGGAATATGAGTAAGCACATCCTTGGATTTCCCAGGCTAGGGAGTTTTGCAGGAAGGGCTGAGCTCTGCTGGGCAACAAGCAATGAATCAGAGGCAGCTCAAAACAGGACACCTCAGAGGAAGAGTCAGTAAAACACGTCAGGCCCTTATTGCTCCAGCCTTTTGTTGTCTGCTGACTTCACTTCCCCGTCTGGCTCAAGCGTGGGGAAAGCCTGATGACAGCATGTGAAGACGAATCATCCTCTCAGCACTCGACTGTCTGGAGCCGTGTGCCAGAGCCCCCACGTGCCAGAGCTCAGCAATGGAGGAACAGGAGCCAGCGAGCAGCACGGAGACCCAGCTGGCCTCGCTGCAGGGCTGGGTGGCCAAAGGGGGGTTCAGGAAGATGGCAGCTGCTGCCAACCCACTGCTCTTCCCGAGGCTGGACCCAGGCTGTCGTATACCCACCCACAAGGTGACTGAAGTGCTGTGTTTCTTAGAAATCAGACTGTGCATCTGAGTGCCCACAATCCTTCAGTGCCTCACTGAGGCAAACAACCACCAGCATGGTTTGTACAGTCCTTCCCTCCTTAGTCCAGATTATACTTATCTGCTGCCTGCTGTGAGCAGATGCTTGCGTGGCACTGGAACGACAGCACTGGAGCTGGCACAAGACTAAGTGGTCATTACAGATGTCCAACCAAGAACCTAAAATTATAACAGCTGCCTCCTTCTAAGCACTAGCATGCAACCACCCAGAACCAACAACAAGAAAGCTTCATGGTGCTTTTGTGCTTCTCTCAAAAATACTGCAACAAATATTCTGGAGCCTCTGTTAATGAATCCAGTCCCAGTTTGCTTTGCACCATCTGTAGTGACTTATATTTCTCCTTCTTTAGAGATAGCTTTAACTATCACTTAGCCAGGCTTGCTAAATTTTGTTAAGCTTGACCAGTAATACAACGGTTAGTTAACACCACGGAAGTACATTGCCTGTTTTCACAGCATAGGAGGAATTCAAGTCCAGCAGCAGAGCACCCTGAAATGAAGCAGTCTATAGTTCATCCTCATGGCCTCAAGTAACACACAGCAGGGAACAAGCCACAAACCTGAAGCAAATGCAAGCTTTCTTCGCCTCAACCTCATAATGTGCCACTTCGAGGGCATCCAGGAAAGACCTCAACAGTCAGAAAGTCAGTAAGGCTATGAAAGGACCCCTTGAGTGTAGTGTCTGTGCCCCAAGAGGACAGGGAAACAACCACATCCAGATGCTTTTGAGCACATCAGGGCTTTCAAGAACAAGCTAGGTCACATAAGATAAAAGCTAATAGTTAAATCCAAGAGCTACCAAAGCACACGCAGTCTGACAGCTACCAGTCTACTTACAAACTAAAATATTCATATAATTCAAAATATAAATAAATGTGTCAGTATGAAAACCAAAATCCACACTATTGCCTCATAGCTGCCTTTGCGTATCAGCACTTGAAAGGGATGGAAAGTCAGGGAGTAATACTACCTAAGAAGAAAAAGTAAAAAAATACAAAGACTGAATATGCTACAGCACGCTGCAATTTGATGGAGACGCAGATGTTCCCCAGCCAACTTCAAAAGAGATGGTGACGCTTGAGGGCCCTCACTCCAGGCAGGCTCCCTGCCACTTTGCTCCACGCCTGTGTTTGCTAGCCAAGCCCATGAGAGACCGTCCCTTTCTCTCCCAGCTCAGTCAAGAGCAGCTCTCAAGCCAGCTATGCTCCTGTGGAGCCAAGCCTCCATCCTGGGCATCTGCCTAGTGCTTTGGTTCCAAGGCTCACTGCATCATGCAGCCAGTCACATCTTGCTGTTCTGACCACTGATAAAAGCTTAGGGACGAAAACATTTCCTTAAAATTCAGGGCGGTAACATTGCAAAGTTTGAAAAAAAAAAATCAAGCAACCCCCCCCCCAAAATACATCAAGATTATACTTCCTAGCGCAGCATCTTTCTTACCTTTCTCTGGCATGGTTAGCCTTAAAAGGTACCTGCCTTCCTCCTGCCAGGTCCTGGAAAGGGGCTGACGACACAAAGCAAGAACTAAGACACTTGCACCATACCATTCTGCTCTCACCCCCTCCTTTAAAAGGTCTTTTCCAGCACCTCCTCCCAAAACCACCATTTATTTTCTCAGGAAGAAGACACGACATTGCAGGCAGTGTAAGGCATAACAGCATTTGGAGTACTGGGGGCAATCTTTAAAGCACAGCTAAAGCCACGTTCCTGTGGAGACTTCAGGACATTGATGCCACCTCCATCCGAGCAGCGTGAGCACAGGAGCAAGCAGTGGTGCCTGGCAGGGACAGGGCTGCAGTCCAAAGCAGGAAACTAGCAGTACATGCCTGGAGGTGACCACAGGTTTTCTTTCAGCTCTCCCTCTGGGTTCAGGCACCAGGCACTACACGGTGATTACAACCACTTTTGGCAAACGCTGTAAGGTACATAACAGTGTGTTTTCATCATGCTGTACTGACAAGGTCTTTGTGGTTCTTGCTATGAAGATTTATAATCCATATCAGAATTGTGTCAGCTGCTCAAAACGCATCCAAATCAATCATCTCTTTGGCCGGTATTCTCTATCTTCTTAAAAATTTTATCAGAACTACAGGCTGAGCAGCATTAGTTCTGGACTGCAAGAGCTGCCTGGTTTTACCCATCACATACAGACTAAGCACAATGGTTACAGTCTGGAGTGCCAAAATCAAACTGTGAAGGCACAAGAATAGCTGACAATAAGCAATTCTGGTATTAAAATAGGGTTTAGCACTCCTGTGGGCTGGCAACTCATCCCACCAGGCAAGAGTAGTTATAGCTGTTCCTCTGACACTGCTAGTTTGTACTGCGATGCTGGGAGAAATTTGGTTTGGAACATCTGGAAAATGAAACCTGTGCTGTCCAAAACCTTCAACGTGCGAGTAGGTAAAACCTGGAGTTGTAAGAGGAATCGATGTGGGTGTGCTGGTAGCCACGTCGGACACTGCTGTTACAGTAGACTCCCAAGATGATGTGAAGGGCACCATCACAAGAGAAGTCGAAGCCTGGGAAGAAGCTGAGCTGAACGTCTGGTACGTAACAGCTGTGGTTGGCAGGCACTTCAGGTGATCCACTGTTAGAGCCACAAGAGAAATATTCTGTAGTGCGAGTGGGCTGTGACATGTTAGAGAGGGTACATTTTTAACTATCTCCGTGCTCTTTTGGAGCCACTCTTGGAAGCCAAGAATTTGGCAATCGCATCTCCAAGGGTTGTTGTCAAGGAAGACTTCTTGCAGCTCAGGTAAGGCGGTAAAGAAGTCTCCAGGAAGAGACTGGAGCTTAGTACTATTCAGGTAAACTTTCTGAAGTTGCTTGAGATTATGAAGGAGGTTTCTGGGAAGAACTTCAAGCCTCTTATCAAAAAGAGAAATGTTCTGCAGTTTCTGAAGGCTCAGGAAGATGCCCTCTGGCAAACTGGAAATGTTATTTGTATGCAGAGAAAGGCCTCTCAGTTCAGTCAGACCATTGAACACATTCTTAGGAAGAACACTAAGCTCTGGATTAAAACTCAGCACAAGAAGCTCTAAATTTGTCAAGTTGCTGAACACAAAATCTGGTATTGTTGAGAGCTTTGTGTGATACAGCCACAGGCTACCAAGATGCCTCATTTCTCCAAACAATACTTCTGGAAGAGACTTCAGTGGGTTCTTGTACAAGGTCAATTTAGACAGGTCATGCAAGTGTAGAAAGAGTCCAGGAGGCAAAGCCTCAAGCTTGTTTCTGGAGAGCGTTAAGCTTCTCAATTTATGAAGACAATGAAATGCATCAGGGGCAATGGATTGGATGTTATTGCAATGCAGGAAGAGCTCCAGAAGCTCCTTCAGGCTATCAAACATACCAGATTCTATTGAAGAGAGCCTGTTAAAATACAGCATCAGCTTCTCAAGCCTGGTTAATGCACTAAATATATTTCTAGGCAGTGTTGCCAAGTAGTTTCTCGATAAGTTCAGTACTTTGAGTTTGGCAAGTTTCTTCAGGAGACCACTAGGAAGTGCTGTCAGTCTGTTTTTGTTCAAGAAAAGATCCTCCAAACTAGCTAGTTTGTCAAAGAGATTTTCTTCAATAGATTTCAACCTGTTATTTTCAATGATCAATTTTTGAAGCTCTACCATGTCATCAAAAACTTCTGGGGGAAGTTCAACCAGCTTATTATCTAGCAGTTTGAGGGCTTTTAACCTTCTCAAGCCTTTAAAAGCCATTGGTGAGATCAGAGAGATGTTGTTCGAAGACAAGATGAGATGCTGCAGTTCCACCATCCTAGAAAAAACATCCTGCAAGTGTGTTACATTAGTGTCCGTTATGTGAATTTCTGTCATGTTGCAGGGCAGATTTAATGATTCCAGGTCTTTTATGTGGGGACCAGAGCAATGAATTGCATTTTTTGAAGAGCAGTCACACTTCTCAGGACAAACAGATGCATCCAACTGGAAGAAAAGCTTGATCATCACTGACAAATGAAACACCAACATCCTTGTTGTGCCAGAAACATTAGCTGTTACAAGAGATAAGAGAGACTCAGCATTTGATCACAGATAGTTAATAACTTAGCAGACAATGAAGCTGTGTGAATATATCATAAAACTGCAAAAGCATGTGCATGATTTCTCTTGGCTTGAAAGCAAATTTCAAAATCTCTATTACTGTTAACTGCAAATATTTCTAAGGTGCTCAGCTTACACTGAGAAGTTCAGATAAAGCTCTTTAGTAAATCAAGCATTCCTTGATTATATTCATACTAGTCAAGTATAACAAAAGCATAGGAAAATCATGATGAAACTCTTTAATCATAAGGTGTGTATTTGTTTAAACAGAAAACCATTATACTAAGTTACACACAGAAAGCCTTCAAAAAAATATATCAGGAGGTCCTGTACCCACAGTATTTTTTTTTGCTGTAGGTTACCTGAGGTTTAAAAATAAAGTTTAGCCTGCAAAATCAGATAATGGAGGTAAAAACAGTGCCCTATATTTTAAGTGGCCAAAAGCTACAAGAGCACCCAGTTCTGTTACATTATCTCTCAGCATTTGCAAGTGATCACTTCTTGGAACAGCCCAAGAACACACAAGAAGCAACAGGCTATTTTTGACACAGCCTGAAATAACACACAAGAGCTCATGTAGCACTGGACAGTAGTGAGCCTCTGATAACCAACAAGTCTCATTTCAACAGCTTAACACACTACTGACTTATTAGTGGTATTAAAAATACTATGAAATGAGAGGAAAGAAGTTAGCGAGAAAGTGGTAGCAAAAAAAGTAGATCTGCATGAAACATACCACAAATTTGGGAAGTTGTATACATTTCCAAACACAAACAAAGCAACAAGAAAGCAATCATTGCAGTTATAGCAATAATATTTAAAAGAGCAAGTCAAACAGAAATCCACAGTTTATAAATACCTCCTCAGTGAAATCAGTAAGTCCAAGTGTATCAGAAACGTGGAAGTCGAGCACCTGGCTGAGCAGTGGGCGAGGCAGCAGCTGGGACTGCTGGAATACTTCACCCAAAGGGCTCTACAGCACCAGAGCCCAGGGAAGTGGTCGAGTCCCTATCCCTGGAGGGGTTTAAAAGATCTGTAGATGTGTTGCTGAGGAACATGGTTTAGCGGTGACCTGGAGTGCAGGGATAACAGTTGGACTTGATTATCTTAAAGGTTTCTTCCAACCAAAATGATTTATTGGCTTGATGGACAAATTCTGCAGGCTAACTGGAATAGCTGACACCATCTTCAATACTGAGAACAGTGGGGGAGTGGAGGGCTCCATTCCAACACCCTTTTTCCAATGGCAAGGATCTCTCCCACACCATCCCCACAAACAGACCTGTGTACAAACCCCATCACTTAAAAAGAAGTCAGGTGGGACAGCAGAGCTTCTTGCATGCTGGAACTGCTGACAAGAACATACCACCATGGATCAAGAACAGCTGCTGCACCATAAAAAAGTTGAAGGGAATACTTTTGAAAAAAAAATTGTTTATGTTCAGAGTACTGAAGACTGGTAAAATCTGCAACCCTTCCTTTGGAAGGAACAGACATGGCATCTAGTGGTATCCATCTTTCTACAACTCTTTGAATGAGACTGCAAGCCACCAGAAAAAGGCTGTGAGATTTCACCCTTCCAAAAGACTTTATGTCAAACAAGAATCTTTCAGAGAATCTCACCCTCCTAGTAATCCCTGCCACCCCAAAACCATCTCCCATAAAACAGTGATGCCTTAACTTCAAACTCGTAAGCCAGCCTGTCTCTGATCCTACCTAATGGCACCTCAGCAAGCTGCCCCTGCCGAGCACACCCCTGTGAACCCAGGACAAGCACCTCAGCCCACAGGAGGCAGCTGGTGAGCTGCTTCTGGGCAGTGCAGGAGCACAACCCTCCACACAGGGCAGAAACACAAAGAAATTCCTGTTTCAAGCCCCGAGTGGCACCTCAACCCGCACCAACCCAACCCAAGACTGCAGCAGAACTATAGGATACAGTGAGATGGGAGAAGTGAGGATCCAGAGAACCAAACGGGGGAAAAAACCCCACCAAAACTGAACACCCCAATTATTGTGCTACAGATTGCACATGCAGGTCCCTCAGAAGGTATGACTGCAAGACAGAGTCTGTAAAATCAGAAACATGCTGATGCTAGACTGTAGACTGGGGATGTCTGTTCTCCTGGTATTGCAACAAAATGTAAGAGAATATTCAACAAGACAAGATTTGACACTCAGAAGTGCTAGAAGACATACATTTCCTCAAACAATGAAATGGTAGGAAGTCTTTGCAAGACATTAAGGCCACAAGCATGATTCAGCACTGGTGAGGCTGCACCTTGAAAACTGTGCTCAGTTTTGGGCACCTCACTACAAGGACATGGAGGTGCTGGAGTGTGTCCAAAGAAAGGCAACAGAGATGGTGAAGGGTCTAGAGCAGAAATCTTCTGAGGAGCAGCTGAGGGACCTGGGGTTGTTCAGCCTGGAGAAAAGGAGGCTCGGGGCAAACCTTATCACCCTCTACAACGACCTGAAAGGAGGTTGTAGCAAGGTGGGGATCAGTCTCTTCTCCCAGGTAACAATTGATAGGACAAGAGGAAATGGCCTCAAGTTGTGTCAGGGGAGGGTTTCTGTTGGATATTAGGAAAAAATTCTTAAGAAAAATGGTTGTCAAGCCCTGGAACAGGCTGCCCAGGGAAGTGGTGGAGTCACCATCCCTGGAGGCATTTAAGAGATGTGCAGATGTGGTGCTGAGGGACATGGTTTAGTGGTGACCTGGCAGTGCTGGGTTAACAGTTGGACTCGATGGTAGAGGTCTTTTCCAGCCTAAACAATTCTATGATTCTATGACTGGCACAGGAACTGGATAATCCTATGGTTCTCAAACATCTAGAGCTGCTAATGATATTTTTAAAAGAAATATTTAAACAATGTTTTAACTTCCCCAGCTGAATATCTGAATAGTGGAGAATACACCAAAATCCACATGAAGGTCATAGTCATACCTTCCTGTGTATTAACTGCCTCAGAGCCTCACATAAGACACCTGGCATTCCAGAAAGGGCACCAGCCTGGCTGGTCATTTACCATGCCCTGGTCTACATTTTCCCTTTCTACCAACCCCTTAATGTTTCTCAAGGATGAAAGGATGCCAGAGGCAATACATTAATACTGATACTAAATTAAAAGCTACAAATCACTTTTCGACTTCGTTTCATAGAACAATGAGCACACATTTACTCTAGTGTTTAACTTTATTTTCTTGCAAGTTCCTAAACTGTTGAGCATGAAAAGCAATTTTGAACTGTACCTTAGAAACTTATCTGCTCTTTAGAGGAAGTTACTAGGGAGTAGAGCAGGCAATCAGGCTTCACCATGATTCTGCACTTTCCATGGGAAGTATGACAGCAAAGCGCATCCTCTAGATAACACGTTCACCCACATTTCTGCAACCATTGTGAAAGGCCAAGTAATATTTTAAGCTTCAAAGCAGATTTTTGCCTACATTTGGTTGTGCAAGCAACCAGCTTCCATAGGCTTTACGCAACTCCAAATGTAGAACTTGAGACCACTCATGGGAAAGTTTCACACGTGCAATAGCACAAAAACCACTTTTGACAGCAACACTGGAGTATAGGCTTCAACCAACCCAATGCAAACCTGGGGAAAGTCAGATTCTACATTTCAATATGAAATATGATCAGAAATTTCAAATTTGTTACAGTTTCACTACAGTCTGCTACACAGATGCACTAGGGTTTGAAGGAATGGACACGACTACTTTAAACAGCCAAGTGGTTGATGTGTACCTTCACAAGACTGCTCTGACTTTTACTTTCTTGCAAGACTGGAGTGAAAGCAATTTGCATAAGGAAGGATGGATTTACACAGTGTGTTGGCCAAGCAGTTCAGGGCTGACCCATTTGGTTTCTGCTTTTCCTCCAGGTCTTCTGGAGTCACATGCCAACAAAACCTAAAGCCTAAAAGGGTCTGAAGACAGAAAAAGCTTTAAGTTATCAAAATATTAGCTTTAAATTGATAACAAGTTTTTGTAATGAAATCATCAGATATTTCAAATATCTTGTCTTCCAAGTTCAAAATTATGTGCTCTGCCAATGAATGTTTAAATGGAAGGTGAGCTGCAGGATGGAAGAGGTCTTCATTTCCATCAGATTTTTCTGCAGATGACTGTGAAAACAGCAACAGCTCACAACATTTGCCCAGGAGCCTTTTCAAGATCATGCCTCCCACATGTCAAAGAACAGAAGGAACGTGTGGATAACAGAAGGTGGTAACATGCTGCTGTCACCTGTACAAGGTCTGGGTTTAAAATGGCTCTGATAAGCCACCAGTTACAGTGTGGTGGGTGTTATCCCAGTGCAGAGCAGCAGTGCTCCTGCACACACAGCTAACGGGGAACACACTCCTCCATCCCCTCCTCCGAAAACACAGGCACTGAACAAGACACCTATCACATCAGTGAGAGGAAGTGTCTTCTTCAGCAAGCTAACTGTATAAAGAAAAATTAAAAACCATTTCATGAAACTAATGAAAGGAATGAAAATATCTGTTCATTTTCATTTTATTTTCAAAGAGCTTCAGTCACAAAAAAGATTTACAAGTCTATTTACAATTCTATTGTACAGTTATTTATGTATGCCTCTTGACAACAGGGTACCATTCTAGAGCAGCAATACGTATTTTAAATACAAGATGTAGCATCATTTCCAATCTAAAAATGAAAAGGAAGCTGAGCTTCTAGAGAGCATTGTAATGATGAACCTTTTAATCTGTGTTAAGCTTGAGCAATTCATGACAAACTGAGTAGTTTCTGGTTCACGTAATTATCAAACAAGCTGCAGTTTGTTGAAAATAGCTTTAAAAACCTGAAGCTTTACTGTATAAAATCAACATATTCAAGACTCTAAAAATTGTCAAAAACCCACAGCTTTCCCTTAGACATACAAAACCCTAAGTTTACAATTCAGAATTTCACGGGAGAAATCCTACAGAACTTTAGCTCTCTCATTTTGTGATGACCAACATAAGGATTAAAAATTTGCAGCATAAAAAGGACTCCACATCTGCTTAGCATTATACTGTATATACATATACAGTACAGGATTATTTACCCAATTTGGGATGACTGTTCAGCACAACCTTCATGAAGAAAAAATAAATAGAATTAAAAATCCAACGACTTTTAAAAAGTGCAACAGTAACAGTTTCCAATTTAAAGTTATGATGAACGTGGACAGTCAGTCCTGTGGGTGTTTTAGTCACTTCTACTCAAGCATTATTCGTAGCATTTTTCTTTTTACAGTAGATTTACTTCTATAACACATGAAGCTAGTTACTGTTATTTGACTCTGACGAAAAAAAAACTTCAAAAATAACCCTGAGGGATATACAATTTAATGATCTTGCAATTTGTTTCTAAAAAGTAACATTTATTATTTAGCAATTGCTCTTCTGGATAGACCAGTCCTTTAAGTATGTGCATAAATAATATTTAAAAATCAGTAATATTTACAAATCCTAATACATAAAAGTAAAGTACATACAGATTAAAGTCTGCATACACAAATAATTTAATAATAAATCAAACTCCTCAATGTAAGGCCAAAATATACAGCAGGAAGAAATTGTCTACCAAGTATCTAGTGGAGCTCACTAAATTGGTCTGTTCATCTGAATTTAGGCTTCCAAGATGAATACTAGAAGATATTCTTTTCACTATGAACTGAATTTCATCTTACTTCAAAGCAGAAACTGAAGATACTAGTGCACATCTAGTTTGCTGCATTTCTGAAAACCAGAAAAACTGAACTGCTCAAAATGAGAGAAATTATAGGTGGCCAAACTTAGCTGTTGGGCAGGAAGGCATAAATCCCAATAATTGCAGAAGATGCAAAAGCTTATTTTGTGGCTGAACTTGCAACAACAAGGATTCTCAGAAAAGCCGATTTATTATTCTTGACTGAACGTCAGAAACAAATAGGTCAGAGCTCAGGCATGCAACCTCAAGAACATTTTCTAACTCTGAACACATACCTTGAGGAAACTAGCTCCTATTTGCAAAATATTTGACTCTAAAAAGCTCATGACCCATTAGTCACTCAATCAAGTGGAGACTCTTGGCAATTTCAGGTTTTAGGGAACTCTTATTAATGTTCTCCAAAGACAAGCCCACCTTAATAAGCTGTTTCCTCCTCGCTTTCTAGATCAGTCTACTAGACTAGACTCAGATTAAAAGACTAGCTTCAGAAACCAAAGATAATTTTATCAATTAGAAGAAAAGGAAACACACAAATATTTTCTTTTGCTTCTGACGGAACAACCAACCTAAAATGATCAAAGAAATGGAGAGCAAAAGCTTATGCATTTAAGTGTAAGTCACAGCTCCCAGGTCCAGGATGCATAGCTTCACAACATTTTTCAACTAAAATATTATTTTTTCTTTAAATTTGAATACTACTTACACATCTGAGAATTATTCTTCATCAACTATTCCATGCTACAAAGATTTTGTAAAATCCACATTGACAGACATGAGCCAATTGACTCACGTTCATGATTAATGAGTTTTTCCAAGCCCACAATTTCAGATCCCCTAAAAGCTACCGATGTTATTCGATGTTTATGACCCTAAGAAGCCAGGATAATTAAGAGTTTTACATTGCTCTGTTGAATGAATGCTGAGAAAACCACTTCCGAAGGGGAAAGCGCTCCTGCTCCACCCCTCAAAACCAAAACAACAAAATTCAGGAAAAGAGTTGACAGCTGGACTGGAGGATAGTCCACTATATGCATACTATTTATGAGGAGAAAGTGCTAATAACTTAAACCTCCAAGTTCTAGGAAAACATCTTCCAAACAATTTAGCACCACTTTTAAGTTCCCCGTTGGCACAGCATGTCCATCACTGCAGAAACTGTAACATGAGCAGTGGAGGGACTGTCCAAACTGCCTTACAGAACAGCACGAGGGAACCAGGTCCAACCTGAAAATTCCCCTCACCGAAAACAATGCTGTGATGGAATTGTCTCCACAGCAATTTAGAAAAAAGAAACTACACAAACCTCAAATTCCATCATCAGAATACACATGCTTTAAAATGATCCCAGCCAGCCAGTGAGCTTGGGGCCCTCCTTCCATGACTTCCCTAGAGGATCTCTACAGAATCATGACTCCTCCACATCCCGTCCCAAAGCTTGGAGGTGTCTGAACCAGACAGCTGCACCTGGTGAAAACAGGCTGATCAAGAGTTGATACTTTACCACTTCCACAAAGAAAGTCAACTTTCCTGAAAATTTAGCAAGGTGAAGATGGAGACCAGAAATTGGTGGTAAAAAAAGGACAGTTTTAGCTTTGCAGGTGGAGAGGATGCCTGCCTCTACACCTTTGCAGACTTATTTTCTAGTGGTCTTGTGTTTTGACACCGCCTAACGGCAAGATAATGTATTGCTACCCCAAGTGCTTCAGCAGCGTTACTGGTGATGCAAGCTCGTTTTCTTCTTGATAAATAAAATCCACATAAGCCTTATAGCTCTGCAACAAGACAGATTTTAGCTCATCTATTTTTTCTTTTGTTTCATACAGCTACATATAGTGTTTAAGAGATTGGCAGACTCTTTGAAATGCATATGTTCTTAACATGCACAAGTCCCAAGTGCAAGCATGTGAAAATATGCTTCCCACCCACCCCCATTTCCCTTGCAGCAGTAACTCTGGCCTTACTACTTCAAGGTATATAGGAAAATTATCTTAAGATTTACAAATAAAACATGGTCCACAAAGGGATAATCCAACTCTTCTGCTGGAAAATGCAAGGTCTGTGGAGAAATGCATAGCTAAATGTCATTAAACATGAGACAGGAGAAAGTGTTAAGATTCTCCAGCCTTCCTTCTCCAAATACTTTACAGTGCAGTCAAATGACACCTTCGCTGGAGGTCACCTAAGCCCTTCTTTAGGGTTAGCTAGATAAAAAGCTAAGAACCCACTGGAAAGCAACATGCTGTCTTCTTAAGGACAGAGCATATTGCCTCTACAG
>NW_008597065.1:45843-55874 GCF_000691845.1 Merops nubicus | reverse complement strand
CATTCCCAATTCCTGCTGTGGCAGACTAAAGAATTAAACTTAAACCCCAAACATTACACCTGGAAACACTCCTTACTAGTAAGGACACACTTAGAGGTACACACACCGAAACTTTAGAATCGTTCTAAAGCACAAAGCTTTTCAACAGTGAATATATTAAAAAAAAAAAAAGGCAGCATGACAAGGTTATATGTGCCCCTAGTACTACCATGAAACCTTTACAAGGGTTTACATGAACACATGCCAAGGTAAGCAGGTTAGAACCATGATTAACATACTCCAGCCAAATAAAATGAACCTCTTTTAACTGCCCTGCAGTTTAAACTTTCAAATACATCTCATTTAGTAATTATGAAATTTGAAAGAAGGTGGAAGGAAACACAATCATTTTTGTTCTGCCTAAGGTAACCTATATTTTTAAAAATGTATAGCTGTAAGATGTCTGTCTCTGAACTTTGTATTCAGAGAAACAAAACCGGGTGGAAATATCTGCATTAGAATTTGACATTTAGTATACTGCACTTTCAAATAAAGTCTTAAAATTACATTCTGGGTACTATTGAAGACACATGCTACAGAGATCCGCTGTTACGTTACAGTGATGATTTGATATGAGCCATTCTCTTGGGATGGTACTTTTGCTTCTGTCGTCGTTCTGGGTTTTGGTGGCCATTCTGGATCAATCAGCAGTTCCTGAGCTAGATGCATATACTTGGCTTTTGGTGTCTTTTCTCTACAACCAAACAGGGACGAAAGGAAACAGACTCCACAGCAATCCACAGCCTCCTGCAGAATTGAACAGATATAAAAGTTGGATTACCATAAGAAAAAAAATTAATATAACTAACAGTACAGGAAATCAACAGAAGAAAAAAAATACTTAAGCTTCTCATTTACTATTGCCTTGTCACATTGGACCTAGAAAGTGTAATACAAAGACTTCTGCTGTGTCATCTGTTCTATGCTATGGTAGCACTGAAGTTTAAAACCCAAGTATTCTGCATTATCGTTATCATCTAAGGTCACCAACAGCTTTTATGCCTGTTTTGTAATACTGTCAATAAACACGGGTACAACAGGCCCCATTAAATGATATTACTATTGAAAAACAAAAGTCCGGTCTAGAAAAAGGAGTCAAATTCTCAGCCTCAAAACACTTTTTAAGCAATTAATTGTATAACTGAAGGCAGACAGCCAAACGTGGCAGAATTAAACTTGCTGATACTGTGAAACTTAAGTCCTACAGGTACTAACAGTTCTTAAGTTGAATAATTCGTGTCTGTTTTAAGTTTTCCTTCCTATTTTTCCTGTCCTAGGCCTAAACACATACAGCTTAACTAGCTGGAGAAAAGAAACACTATTCCTTATTCTCAAGACTGGATCCCTCTCAGGACTCAGAGAGCACTTAAAAGTCTGCCAAAGCCTCACATTTTAATTGAGACAGATTGTATGATTTTCTTCATGCTCTGAATTTCTACCAATTGGTGAACTGAGCCAAACATGAGCCTTAAGCATAACTTCTATTCTACAGTGAACAAAATGCAATTTGCTCTTGAGCAGCCTCATAAGGACAAATGTATATCTGAAGTGAATAAAATGAATAAAATTTAGTGCTTAGAAATAAACCATTGTAATTCTAGCAAGAAGAAACATACAACCAGCTAAAAGTAATAAGCCAGCAGGCTTAAAGAAATAGCCAGTCTTTATGGGACTCCTACACAATTCCTTCACGTATTAGTGAGAGGGGCAGAATAAACCACATTTCCTGGCCACCTGAAAAACAATAGCTAAATCATTCAGTCTCTTAAACCACCTGAAGTAATGCTAAGGTACTTTCATTTGAGATTTTGGGTTGTTTCATTTGTACGTGCTATAAGTTACTGCTCTCCAACAATGATCTAAAACTCTAAACCAAAAATAAAGACCTGGCTTAGACCCAGCATCAGCAATTCTGCTTCCAATCAAATCAAGACATTCCCAGTCCTAGCATGCTAACTTGTGACAAGAAAAATTAGCAAATGTTATGTGCACAGTGAAGATAAAGCAAGAAAACTCCTCAAAACAATCCTCCACTTCTTGTGTACAGAGCTGAATTCTTTAAGCATCAACAAGGAGAAAAATAAAATCCAGAAGCCTAGAGTGTTCTAGTTATATAAATTTAATTTATGCAGTCTTAAGACAAAGAAGACAAAAGAGACCAAACGGATTCATCTGCATGCAGTCAAATCATGACAGTAAAACGCTCGTCTCCAACCTGAGGCGGCTGGGGCACGGTCAGGCGGTATTCTCCTTGTCTGTCTCGACTGAACACAACCTTCCCAAGGATCATGTCAAGGAGGACATTCTGTGAAACATTGCAGTGAGTGGGAAGAATTAAAGAAACTAATGATCACTTGTTGTTAGTGCTTATTACAAATAAAACCCGAAATAGCATGTTAGGCATAACTAATCCAGTGCCAGGCAAAATACAGTTTATGTTACTTGTCAGTACTTAAGTGATAAACATTTTCATTCCTGAAGTGCTCACATGAGATTTAAAGACACAAACATACTTCGAATCAACAGCAACAACAGCCAAAACTGCATCCATCAATGCAGGTAAAAATCATAAATACATATTCTCGATGTGTTCCAATACTCTAAAAACCCTGTGAAACACCAAAGACAAGTGTTTAAAGCAGTTTCCCCTCAAACCATCTTTAACATTAGTGTGCTTCATGCTGAAGCTATTCTTTGTTCATAGTTTATTTTAAACTGGTGACACTCCCAGAAAAGCTTCAGTGAAGTAGAAAAGCTGAGCCACCAGCAGGAAGCCTGAAGGAACTCTGCAAGAGCCATTTCAGATTTTGGGAAAGAGGGCAGAAATTGAACAGTATGTTCAGTACATCTGGTTATTTTCATATGACTGTGTGGGTGGACTCGAGAGCCTTGAACAAATCCAGCAACAGAGGTGTGAACCTGTATCTTCCATGGCCTTGAGCCTACAGCTCTGATCTTTGGATAGACTCCATTTCTAACCTCTGACTAACCTCTGCCATTGAGAAAGGGCAGCTGAATAGCCAGCCTTTTATAATAGATTTTATAATGCTTATGATTTATAATGTACCGTAATTTTATAGTGCTTTTATAAAGCTTTTGCCAACAAATCTTCAGCTTGTTAGATGTTCATTTTTGAAGCTAGTTTAAGTATGTCTATACTGGGAATCAGGGGTAAGGAGGAACATCTGCCAGGATCTGCCTTTGTTGTGAAACATTTTCTATCATCCGGCAGAAAGAATACGTGTGTTTATGAACCTAGTCTGGCACCCACATGGAAGGAGCAAAAGCTTTACACAGAACTTCAGAAAACTTGTTTGGGACAAGCACAGTCAGAAACAATTCCTTCTGCAGAAGCAAGGAACAAATTATGTAGGATGGTAGTGTGCCACAAAAGTGTCAAACAGGTGTGACAAAAGAAGACAGATTCAAAATCCCTCATGTATCTCATCATTACAAGACATTTCAAGAGGCAACTACTGAGGGATTAGACTCAGCAGAACTCTAGGTGATATGCAGAGAATACCTTGTTAAAAGAAACAAGGAGTTGTCACCAGCAGCTTTTCCTGTATACTCAGATTATGAGCTGTGCTACCAAATAACTCTGTAGTGAAAAGTGTACTGAGCAAAAATTCCAGTCAGACACACAAGGACAGGAAGGCAAACAGCTATACTGGAAGTGAAGGAATGAAATAGCCTCCAATTGCTACACAACACATTGGACCCAATGAGTTGGCACCACATGGAAAAGCTTCAGGGATCCCAGAGTAATATTGTTGGAATTAGAAAAGTACAGTTCAAAAGGTGGAACAAAAGCAGGTTCAAGTTACGGAAGGTGAAATGTGTTCTGTAAAAGAGGTTTGGGATTTGAGGATCACTAGACACTGCTTTGGTTGGACACAGAAGCTTCTGTTGGACACTGTTGTATAGCAAGACAGAAAAGCCACGATTCTGCAGCTTCAGAATTTGCTTAAGTAGCAGAGACAGCAATATATATAAAGTTTAAATTTTTTAAAAAGGAGACAAAACTATTAAGCGTTTAGTAGCAAAAAAAGATAATTAAAGGGCATAAAGGAAAACATCACATGCAAGGTTAGAGTAAATACACACGGCACAGAATCTTTAGGAGGGGATAAACTTTTTAACAAAAAGGCAAAGGCCAAAAAATTAGTATCTACTGCCATGTTTCAGAAGAGACAAGCTATCACCTATCATGAAAACACTGAAACCCAAGTTCCAATAGGCAGCAACATAGTACCATGTATTGCTAATTCCATTTGGAATAACAATTTGAACACAAAGCCTTGACAATTTTGACTGAAGTATCTAAAAAAAGTTTTGGTTGATTTTATTCTTACTAAGTCAAAAATAAAAGGGAAAAAAAAAAAAAAATAGTCACCTGGAAAGAATACTAATGCTATAGTAATCTTCAAAGATCAAAATGCAAGCAAACATTAGGCTGGTTACCTTGATGGCAATCCCTCACATAGTAATGGAAATACTGACTAGAAGCTGCAAAAAATGTTATACAGTAAAACCAGATCAAAGTAGCGTACAAGCACTAATTAATATTGAAAGGCTTTTTCACCTTGCAGAAAAAAAAAAAGTTACTAATGGTTGCAACCAAAACCCAACTGTATTCAGGTTGGACATAAGGCACCAATTTAACAGGGAGAAGACCTAACCACAGGGATAAATTACTGGCTTTGAATCCAGACACCTTCTGGAAGATACATCTGTCAAACTTTGATCCATGGAAACAACACAAAAAGCACTTTCTTGAACATCTTTGCTTCTGGACATAGATCAGATTAGATGAACAAGTTATACACCTGCATTGTTTGGAACAGTGAGCTATGCATCTGATCCAACTTAATGAAGATGGTCTCTGCTAAGGATATTACACAGTTCCTCACTATGTTGTGTTATTTTGAATTCATACAGCAAGTAAGCATGAAGAGTATTGTCCTATGAAACAGCTGATTTATAGATCTTTCAACCTTCCCTCATCTTTTTATTAATAAAAAAGGTTTTAAAATTACTTTTTTGACACAGAAAATGATGCCAACTAAAATATAGCCTAAAAGGACATTTTTACAAATACAAACTTAACAAGGCAACAGTGGCCACTTACACTGGCATGACGTGAAGAGTCAAACATGTAATCCAGAAAAAACACCACAATAAAAACCAAACCAAATCCCTCCCCAAAAAAACATACACCAAACCTCACACTTAACAGACAAGCATGGTTTCCATTTGGATTCCTTACCTCTGTCAGCACAGATACAATGGCATTGAGAATAACAATTAGGAGAATTCTTAGGCGCCATTCATATGGAACACACACCAGCTGTGAGAAAAAGTTGCCAGAGGTTAGCAACACACCTATGAAGGAAAAAAACATTCAAAGCAGGCTCAGAGTTCTAAACTCCCTTCCCCCCTCCAGAGGTGTTACACTGAAGCACTAAAAGGGGTCAGGCTTGCCCAGAAGGAAGCCTACCTGTTATCCTAGGCAGATAGCTGCATATCTGATGAATCTTACCTCCAGAAATGTGTCAATAGATTCAACAGGGTGCAACAAGATGAATAATGTGAAGACATAAAGAACTATCACAGATATAACAAAAAGAACTGTAAAAGAAGAAAAATAACATTTAATTGGACATCTTCTCACAATCAGTTTTAGACAGTTTTTCCATATATCATGGGTTCATTACTCCCTGGAAATAACTCTTTTCTCCCTCTAAACCACTTCCAGGTGGAGTTTGGCAATACAAGTTGTACCTATAGCCATAAAGAGTCAGAAGGGCCAGACTATTTCTCACTGCCTCACTTGTGAACGTATACACATATGTACTTCTACAGACAAAGCAACTACTAACACAAATTTCTCCATACAGTTTAATACTTCCTTATTTCTGTCTCTGATTATCAGAAGACAATTGTATGATGTTCTCCTAACAACACTATTACTGCTGAAGTGGCACAACAGAACTGTAAGTCAGCCATGGATAAACAAGTGAACAGTCACTCAGTTCTCTTGGAATTGTACATAGTAAGAAAAGACTTACAGTTTTTGTAGGATGGTTGTCTAAAGGGCTTTCCTTTAGAAAAGACAATTGCGACTATGAGGTACTGAAAGCTGGATATAAAAAACAAAGTTGTGTTTTCGTAATTTTGAATGTAATGTTCATCTTCAAGAGTCTCATTTCCATGGAGTGCAGAGCTGGTGTTTGTGGCATCCGATACATTACAAGCACTACAAAAAAGAAAATAAAACCCCTGACATTTAACAGAGAGTTCAAGAGAAGATGCAAACAAGGCCTAGTAATTAACAGAAGTAATGACAGAACAAATTGCTACACTAATAAAAGCTTATCCTTGAAAACTTATTACAGGAAATAACAAATAACTCAGAAATGCAACAGGGAGGTAGCAATTTTTGTGAATACTGAGCTTCAAGTTCCTTTATGCCTTCAGCTTGTAAGTTCACAGTATGAACTCTCTAGAAGCTATCCCTGTAGATGCACTTTGAAGATAGGTAAGAAAATACTGCAATCTAAAAAAGATCTAAACACTTCATTTTAATCTATATGAATTTGAGTTACTGGAACTCTAACAAGAAAACAAAATTTTATCATTTAAAAGAGATAAGACAGGTCTGAACCATTAACTTCAAATTTTGGTCTCTACTGTCCCAAAGTTAAGGAATCTTCAGGCCCTGCAGTCTGGCTCTGCCCCACTTCTGCATTTCAGCTGTTGGGTAACTCACATATATCACTATGCTTTTCACAAGAAACTCAGCAGACTAACAGGCTGCCATACAGAAACTTTATTTAAGAAGTTGACAAAGGGGATCTGTAAAGAAGAGAGCACGTATTGCTTTAGGTTTCCAGTCATTCCTGTGTCCTGCACTGAACCACTGAAACACTTACTCAGATTCCGTTGTCCAAGGCTCATACCAGGACTGCTGTCTGACCCAAAAAAACCCAAAGATTTGGAAAGCAAGGCAGATGATGATCTGAGACAAAACGGAACACAGAAGTGGACCTGAGATAAGACCTGATGGAGGGCTTCGGGCAACAAGCTCCTTCCAAGCAGGGTTCAGACTCACTGCAGAGAGAAACAAAAAAAGATTACACATTACATCATTATGGTTTTCAAGAGCCACACTGTTCACATTCTGTGGAATTAGAATGGCTTGCTCATGACATCACTTTCAAAGTTAGTTCAGAATTTCCAAGTCTGAAACCACCTTGAAAAGAGTGTAACGCTAGAATAACTCCACAGTGCCTTCTAGAGGCAGGTTACCCCCAGCAGCACAGGATAGCAGGGGACAATAATAGAAGCCACAAGGCTTAAGGAATTACTGGTGTCTGGCCAGATTCCCTTTGTTCAACACAAGGACTTGAAGCTCATCTCCTGAGCTTTGCTCTGCCATTGCTTCCAAGAAGCAGTTTCTATTAAACTTGAAAATGGAACTCTACTGTTAGCCACTAAACTGTGTGCTAATTTCATACATGGAATCAAATACTCCACTAGATACTAGTTTGAGTATAACATTCCATGGACAGAAGTTGAACTAAAAATGCAAGATATCAGAACATTTGAAAAAGATGACATTGGAACAACTCCTGCCTTGATTCCAAAACCAGTTTCCTCATTTCAGTAGAGATTTATGTTTTCCTGTACCGTGGAAAACTACTTTTCTCAGATCATGCCTACAACCTGCTTTTTGTATGAAGACGTTTCAGAAAAATCAGATGAATGGAACTCAGTACACAGTGGTTTGTGTTTTTTTTTTTAATGCATATACTGCAGCAGTCCTAACATCTTAACTGTATTTCACAGTGCTTAATCTAAATAACATTTTTAGATACTAAAGAAAATCTCACCAAGCAAAACCGCTTCCTAGAAGCTAGCAGCAGTAATGCAGCACAATACTTACTAGTGAAGACAACCACCAAAATGATTGCCAAATCAATGAAGAGAAACTGGAAATCTCCCAGATTGCTCAGGATCTAGACAGAAATCACAACTGCAACATTGGTAATTTCTTCACAGCAGCATCTTACAGTGACACTTCTACAGCACTAATTCCTTAGATTTCACTCTATAAACAAGACAGTCTTGCCAAACTTTATCTGCAGTCTTGAGCACTCTACAATTCACAGATCGAGTCCTGAAGTATCAAAGCATGAAACAGTTTCAGTTTCAAGAGGTACAAGCTATCTGTAATTTAAGTTTGTAGCCAAACTTATATTACTGCATCTTATAAACTGATGAAATTATAGCTTAGGCCCACAGTTCTTGAAACATCATAACCTTACTATGTAGTCAAACAGTTGTCAAAATTTCCATCTCAAAAGTACTTTAATACTTCGCATGTTTCTCTTACTCAGAATACAAATTAAAACATAGGATTTTTATACATGCCACATTTATGAATCCAATCATATTCATAGGAAATACTCTACCTTGCCTCCCCCCCCTTAATACTTGCAAGCTGCTCTCTTTCAATTCCTGTGTAAAAGGAATGTATTACCCTTTAAAAAAAATTGGGCTATTTTAAAACGCTGATAGTTTTTAAATAACTGAAAATTGCTATTTCTGTTAAATTTAGCTGCTTATTTGGACTCCCCACTGCAAAGACTTTCTATTCACAGGCACTAGCTATTGCCTCAAGTAGGTACTACTATGTTTTTCATACAGTTCATACAAAAAAAGCACAAAATACTAACAATACTTTTAGCCCAAATACAGTTTTTAGAATGTTGGTGTTTTGTACTCAGAGACTTGCAACAATTTATATTAAATACCTATCAATTTTCCAATCTCTGAATTGAATTGATGCTGCTTAAGCACTTACAGAATACTTACAGAATACAGCAGGGTAACACTGATGTACTGGATAATGCTGTATAATGCCATGAACTTAAATACACAGAAGGAAGTTATTAAAGCAGCACGGCCTTCCCTGCCAAAACAAATACATCACGTAACTAGAAAGCTTTCTGTGCAAGTGTTTAAATTCTGCTTAGCAAAATGTTAGCTGTGATGAAATGCAAACCTTTTGAGGGACATTAGGCCGAAGATATACAGAGCAAAAGGAGTCAAAATGGTACATTTCCAAGTACAGAGTTGTGAGCGTGCCCCCTGAACTGAGCCACTGCCTCACTTCAGCATTCTTTGGACTTCAAGTGGTTTTCCAATAGTGGTTTTAAAATTAAGGTCTGATTGCCAAAGCATCTATGAGGCACTAGTTTACCACACAGAATGGACAAACACAGTCAGCCACAGAGGGGCTGACTCCAGAAAATATTTCTGATCATGCATGACTTCAGTAGTTCCACACAGACTTAACTAGGTTCTTCTCTGTCTGACCTTGATCCAAAATTATTACCTAACTTCCAATTCTAAAATCAAAAATAGGTCCAACTATTTAGAAGATTTGTTTACTACTTTGTATAATGCAGAGCAGTTATCTAAAGAATTTAACTGCTTGCAATTACACACAGAGCCTTTATGGAAACTAGCATAGTCCCTAAGACAGATTTAAATACTAATGTGCAGAAGCTCGTTCACATTCTAGAAAGTTTACTTTACGCATACAAAAGTTTCTCCATAAAATAGTAAACCATGCTATGGTAAGCCTTTGTGCAGAGTAAAGAAACAGAGCTACTAAAAATTTATGGCTTCTTCTTTAGTCCAAGCTGGCCTCCTACAGCATCAAGCATATACTGATACAAGGTATGCACCACAAGTCACACAGATGCATCTAAGTTCACAGTAAGTGGCATTACCTGATCAGCTTTGGCACACAGGAAATACTGGGTGTCCTGGAAGTGAAAGGTGATGCCACAGAAGCCTCAAGTTCAGACAAAGATATACCACTATGTGCCCTCTTCAGTGCCTGCCAATTAACATTGAAAGACAGAACATTTTCAAACTGGCTTTCAGCTGTAAAATTTAACTGAACAGTTCTGTAGGGA
>NW_008597065.1:21335-45812 GCF_000691845.1 Merops nubicus | reverse complement strand
GGGAAAATGAAAATATACTTACACCACAGTCATTTGCTCCATCTCCACACATGCCCACATAGTAACTACAAAAACCAAACGGATGTCAGCTTTCTGGACCATTCCCTAATCACAGTCCATTTAGTATATTTCATTAAATACTTCTATACTATTTGACTTAGTTTGTATAGTAGCGAGTGACCATTAATGCCAAAAGCAATTGCTGTTGCCATTATATATGTAAGAAAGTAGAAAAGTGACATGACTTAGGTCAATCAAAGCACTAATGGTTATCAGCACTCTTGCACTTCTAGGTGGTTTAAAGCACCTTGGCTCTAGGCAAAGAGACTTCTGTAGGATTTTGTATAGCTGCAAGTTCTGACACCAACAGACAGCAGGTCACTGACCATATGTGAGCAGAAGTCATCTCCTGAATACTTCCTTAATACATAGAAGACATTTGATGTATTTTTAAGCCAAACAACCAGATTTATAAAATATGTTCCAGATATATAAAACATTAGTCATTTTAGTTACTCATTTATAACTTCATGAAGAGTTTGAAACTTTCACAACTAGCCAGCAGATGGTACTACTCTCATTCCTGCTCAGCTAACAGGCTGATTTACCAACTCAAGGTAGTTACAGTAGCCCAAGCTTTTTTATTTGGCAAAACAGCACCCTATAATTTTTTCCTCCTATCACATCAAATTCTCTGTCAACCCTCCCTCTTTCTATGCTTAAGTAAATACTTACTCTACATTTTGTAAAGCTTCCACCAGCTGAGTTTTCTGATCAGGTGCCATGCGAGCAAACACAGTGCCATGTAACACAAGCTGGAAGACAGAATTCTGGTTTCTTAATATTCACAGGGCAAAGTCTGTTCACCCTCAAAAGTGCCCATACTCAAGTATAATGCTCACCTTGGGTAGCAGGTCCTGAAAATGCTCCAGAATCACTGCAAATGACTTTCCATTCATTGCAAAATGGTATTTGGTCATCTGGAGATCCTCAAGGCTTTCATTCACCAATTTAACTGGAATATCCTATCAAATGTAGTTTAATATTCTAGCTGTAGTGCTTTATACAGATACCTTATAATTTCTAGCTAATACTCAGAGCTGGAGGTTCTTAGAGATTCAACACTAGAGGAGGCTTCTAAGAATGTTATTTGAAAACCTCATCCAATGAAAACACTTATTTAATGATAAGAAAGTGTGGTTTAATGTTTCAACTAAAAACAACTAGAGCAGTCTTAATAGAACGAAACCTGGAAAAAAAAAATCTGACTTCTACACAAGTAAAATGTCAAATGTAACAGTTTAAAAATAAGCTCCTCCCATCTGTTTTACTACTCTTTGGTATTTTAAGATCTGGAATTTAACTAGCACAGCAATTTCGATGTGACACTTAGCAACAGATTTGCTATTTATCAGTAAAAGACAAAAACAAAAAAGAAACTCGACAGTAAAACTAACTGTTACACTAAGGGCACAATGACACTCATGTTACCTCTGAGTTTATGGCTGGTGATGAACTAGTGCATTTTGTGAGGGTATCTGCATAATGCCAGTTGATCCTGGCAGCCTGCCCATCCTTCGGAGGTAGTGCTTCAGCAATAATGACCTTATCCTGAGGTAGAATCATTCTACAGTCTCTGGCCACAGAGATAGCAGTTAACATGTTATCCCCTGTTAAACAATTACATTTTAAAAGGTTTCAGTTAGAAAAGGGTCAATAGTTTATACTGGTATTCTATGTAAGAGAAAAGCTAACAAAGCCAGTTTTAAACTAGGAGGAGGACTGACTAAAGTACCAGTGACCACTTCAGGGCAAACCAAGCCAACAGAAAGAACTCAAAGCCTAGCCCCATTAAAACCCTCCCCTGCACTAACATCACTAGAAACTTTGTATGCTTCTTTCAGCCATAAAGATCTCTTGCTGACCTAATCTTAGTGTGTATTGAAAAATCAGGCAGAAAACATGCAGACATTTAAAATATTGTTTTTAAACACAGACAAAGAACATGCAAACACTGAGTTGTCTTGCTAGCCTATCAAAACACTAATCCATAGTTGCCATACCTGTGATTTAAAAAACAAATGCACACTGCATGGAAAGCACTGAGCACAGACACCTGGCCTGCTTACCAGGTCATAACTCATTCTTACAATTCAAAAAAAATAAATTATCTGAAGTGACTTACTCTCACAATAGTTTCTCAACTTCCCTCCTGCTGTAAATACAGTGTGAATCCCAGCCTATTGACATTAAAATTTGACTTCACACACTGTAATTAAAATAAGACCAAAAAGAGATGGATTTTTCTGTTTTGAGTATGAGTATTTACATGCTAACCTGTAACCATGACAGTGCGAATGTTGGCTTTATGCAAATCTTCAAGTACAGCAGGGGTTTCTTGCTTTAGCTTGTTTTGCATTATAATTAACCCCATAAAATCCATGTTGCTTTCAATAGCATCTCTGTAGAAAAGGAGGCAAGGAAGAGAATGTTAGAAGCGTTAAAATTATTAAATGTCAGTTAAAGAGCTTGACTTTGTTTACCAAAGGGAAATGTTTATTTTTAACTGTGAAAAGTGAAGAATTTGTTTTATAAACTGACCTGAGAGATATAATAATCCATAATCATTTATACTTATTTCCCGTGTTTTAACTGAAAGCCAGTATGAGAAAATGTTTCCTCTCAAAAACAATTTTTAGTTTCTTCCATGAAAAATGTCTGGAAGAAATTACATTCTCTAGTTGTTGCTAGAAAAAGCATTGAACCTAACTGCATTCACAACCAAATTTTCAGATTTGTTTAGAGTGCACATCTAATTTCCGAATTAGCAGAACTTTAATATACAAGCTAAATTAAATTACTAAGGCTAGCAAGATTAATAGACATTAGCTAATTAAGTAAAGCAACTAATTAACTTTGGTTTACATGACAGTCAGTGTATTTACAGGTCTTGGGTGTTTTACTGCTACTGTAGCTTTTCACACCTGAAACTGGAAAACCCACTTTGTACTGCTTTGCAAAAAGTTTATCTTGTACAAGGAGCTGAGAGAAAACAACAGATTCAAAGCTGGCATCTTCATAGCAATGCTACACTTCCAAACACTACAGGAAAAGACAGCATTATCCACAAAACCAGGATCAGCTCAAAAATAATTAAAAGGAAATACTACTTTTTGAAGTAAGAAACCCTTCTACCTTTCAAACCTTTCTGACAAACTTTGCAATGAGAAAATGGACATGCTGCCTATAGCAGATGAAGAGACTAAACATGCACAGGAGGGTTCCCACTACATGCCGTAATCTTTAATAGACACAGGTAACAAATATGTTCAAGTAACAAAGAAAGAGGATGAAGTTTTCTGCCACATCAAAAAAAAAAAAAAAATTCAGTTCTATTTCAAGCTTAAAGATGTTCCTCAGAAGTTATATTACTGCAGAAAAACTCCTTTATCTTGAATTTCCACAAATTGCCCACAGTACAAATAAAGACTTCATAAAACTATTTATGTCAAGACAGAAGAAAGCTAAAGATAAGTAGTAATTGGTTTAAACAAAAATAAACATTACGTATTTAATCCAAAGCATGCAGCTTTTAAAGCCTGTTACTTATTAAAAAAGTGAAGTCACTCTTACCTATTAATAGTCTGGACTTTGTGCCATGTAAGCTTAGACTCCAATTTTCTGTGAGCAAGAGCAATAACTCGGAAGCCCTGCTTAGTGTATTCTTCCAGGACACACTCAAAGTCAACAGGAACTTTAAAAAGGTCAAGTTTAGAATTATTAAAATTCGTCATATTACAGCTGAGCTACACGAGAAATAAAAATAGTTTCTTCCTTTACCTGTCTCCTGCTTACACAAGCTGGCAATCACTTCAGGGGCACCTTTCATGTAAGCATCCATTCTCTTCTCTCCTAGAACTCTTGCTATTACACACATACGCTGCAAAACTGAAGAAAATGGAAACTGGCGCACAATTCCAATCTCATAACTGCTCTGTGTCATACAGGAAGGAAGGAATAAAGAAAGGGTTACATCCACAAACCTTCTAGGAGAAGGGATACATGCTTAACTGAAAAAGCATACTTACCGAAAGCTCAAACAATTCCTAAAAAAAAGAAAAAATACATTTACTATAAACATTATTTTTTTAGCTACAAACTATTTCAACTTAAATCAGTAAATTAATCTATACAGCACTCTCCATATAAAATCACTTTTCATTTGCAATAAATTTCCTAGAAGTTAAATATGAAAATACTGCATCTGTTCAGTATTGTTTAAAGTGAGACACAGTAGAACTCCCAAGCTTGATTTCTCGATTAGAACTTGCAAGACCTTTCACAGTTCAACCTGTGTTTGTTTAGTTTGTGTAAACAATTAAGGTATCATAGTATTTTATAATGAGGCTGTGATTATTACATATGTTGCCCAAAAAATCATGTAGTAGGTTTCAAGAATGCTCACATCAACTATTGCACAGTAATTACTGCTGTGCAAGTAACCCTGAGTTTGCAACAAAAAAAAGATGCTTCAATCTACTACAGAATAAGAGTCATGCAGAGGAACCAACTTGCTATGCACTCCCACCACTCTGCTCTCTGATAATCTGGATATACAGTCAAATGACTTATATGTATTATAAGTATTAAAACATACTTCAAAATGCAGACAGAAGAAAATTTCAAATGTGTCAATTTCACTTTATTTTTAAATCAGTGTTTAATTAAAGCATAGCTCTCAAAGGAGGTAAAGCATATATCTCAGCAGTGGCTAGAATTCCATGCCATGCAGAGACATTAACAACTGTTTTAACTAAAATTGTGAGGTAAGTGCACCTAAGCACGTTATGGGCACAGTAAAATCTGGTAATGATGCTAGTATTAAAATGTGTAAGCTCAAAAAGCATTACAGCACTTTATAATTAGTCCATAAGAGTAATAATGCTGACAATCAGTCTGCTCACCTCAAAAATGGCACACACTGAACCACTACCATCAACAGATTTAAACAGGTCTTCTCTTGTCTTTGCCCCCAAAACCCACAGTTCTGATTCTGTTTGAATTTTATCAGCCAGAAACACAGCATACAGTAAAAGGTATTTATTTCACACAAAGGATTACTTTAACTCAAAGAATTGCTTTGAATTTTTGTACCATTTCTTGATTTGTTGCTTGCTTGGATTCTGGAAAAAGTTGTTTTGAAGGTCGAACCACTGTTGGCATGATTCGATTATGAAGTGCTGTTTCCTCTTCAGTTGCTTCTTCTAAAATCTGTATTAAAAATAATCAACTAATTTTACACATCCTGTAATGCTGATTTTCTCAATGTAATTTTCAGAAAAAAAAAAACAACACAGGCTTGGAAGTCAGCCCAAGGTGCAACGATCTTTCTAAGCAAGATTTCCTGTGAGAATTTAGGGTTTTAATTAGCAGTTAACTCTAAGATCCACTTAGCTATTTTACATGTTTATTGTATGTATTGAAAGCTTCCCATGCACACATCAGAAAGCAGTAAATTAGCTCTTCAGATTCTTTCAGTTCTATGAATCGTTCCTAAAATGTGTTCTGTGCAACATTTTCATACTAAGACTTCCTTTGACATAAAGGCATTGTCAAAAGCTCACCAGTTTACAGTCAGAGCTTGAAACAGCATCGAATGGCTTATCCTGCATGTAACAGTGTGGGAAATTTCTGATTACTGATCTTTAAAACATTGCATCTCTTGAAACAAGCAGACACTTACCCATCCTATTGCTTCAAACATCTTCAAATCAAGTGGATCCCCAGAAAGCACTCCTTCAATTTTTGTAAGGGAATGACAAGTTGCCATGCAAGCAACGAACTCAGACTTCAGCAAGCTCTCACTGCAAGCCCTCTCTTCCGGCAAAAGGAAACTGAAACAATGAAGTCATAATATACTTAGCACCATAATTATTTATTATGAGCCAATTCAAAAGGCTTGTTTAGATTAACAGAAGAAAATTGACTGCACAAGTCTCTTCACTTGTATTTTCACACATCACAGAGAGCAGATTAAGACTCTGGGCTGGAATCATCAGAAACAGTCACAACCTGTCTCCTTTAAAAACTCTGTGTTATTTGCTGCCCAGTTTAATTCCTCGTACAGAGGGCTCTTATCACTTTATACTTAACTCAATTAACTAAGCTAATTCACTTTAGCAGCCCAAAAAGTCATCACTTTGGAGGACAGGATTAAGGAAACACGCTATATTTAAATGTATCATTTCTGCAGTATGAGCCTAATGAGGTGTCAGACTAACAAATTAAATTCCACCTCAGCCTCAGAAGCGAGTTATAACTTTCATTACACCTAAACCATACTTTCCATTGCATCCTTACAATTCATTACAGAAACGCAAACACATGAGCTCACACTGAATTTTCTATTCCATTCTGCTGAAGCTGTTAAAGCACAGCTAAGCTTCATGTTTGCTAGCAGCTCTGAGCTTACCCTTACCGAGCATTTTCCACCCGCTGAATTCCCCAAAGATCCAAGCCATCCTCAGTAAGCGTGCCAGTCTGCAAAATAAAACAAGGGGCAGAGTAAGGAAAAAAAGCCTTCAGAAATAAGTTATCCCCAAGTAAAGCAAAAATGAACAGCTAATTAACCAAATTACACCCAAATAATACATTCTATTTTGTTTTGACTTAAAAAATCTAGACTTCAGGGTTCCAGCTCTGTTAAATAACAAAAAACCCCAACATTCAAAGCAAACATGCTCCTACCTGGGGACAAGACAAATGAAACAGACCCTTAAAATCCAACATCCCTATAATAAGGGGTTGGGGGCAACAGAAGGTAGGTATGAAACCCTTAGCACTATTTTCTTACATAGGTAAAACAGTAACTGGAATGTATTTACAAGGGAAAGAAATTTAATGTGGGTACTTAGAATTTTAGATAAAAATCTAAGGAAAAAAATAAATTTTATCTAATAATGATCTGAAAGCAAAGGATTCTGGCTAGTGTCATTACTCTATTTCACTCATGTTTCTGTTAAGGAATAATAAAATGTCAGTTTGGCTTTTCATAGAAATAAATGAAAATGAAAACCAAGTGTGAGTTCACACTTCAATCTTCCAGATGTCTGTGTACTAAAAACTCTAAAAAGACCTCAACTCTCACAATTTTGGGGTACCAATAAGTTAGGACTTTGGGCTCTTGACATAAGGAAGCTGCTCTGTATTATAATACAGACTATACAAATTCCCATTTATAATACAACACTTCTCCAGGTGGAAACAAAGATTCAAAATTCACCTAACCTTATCAAAGCACACAAGATTCAGCTGGCCACAAATATTTATCCTTTGCGGGCTGATGCAGAAAATGCCAATTTTTTTCAGCCTTCTTTGTGCATAAACAATGCCCGCAGTCATGGCAGCAGGGAGTGCTGGAGGCACCGTGATCGTGATGATGTCAAGAGACTCTATGATGATGGTATGAACTGGAACCTGCAATAAAGGTCAGTGTTAGTGAACAAGAACTCGCCACTTAAGGTTCATTATCCTGCTCTAGTGTTACAACAGCATTACCAAAAACAAAATCCACACGTTGCTTTCCTCAGTACAGCACTTTTCTGACCAGAAACCTAGCACACAGTCTTCACCTACCATCACCAACCATGATAATCCAGTCCTGAATTATCCACAGCCCATAACTTCAAGTTTTCACTTTTCCCTGCAAATATGACTTCAAAACAGTAACTGAATAACAATTTTTTTTTTAAAGAAAAAGCTACAATTGTTAGGTTATCAGTTATCAATTCCTTGGTAAAGATTTGTTTTCCTTCAGCTTGCTTGAGGCGTGCCGTATCCTATTTCTTCAAACTGTTTATCAGCCAGATGGTAATATTAAATATAATAAAGACAGAAGTCTGGTAACTGGGTCAATAAAAACTGAGGTAAAAGCAAATTTCACTTTAATACACTCAAATTCTGCTTCTCTGCTGAATTTTGTTGTCTGTAAGCTTGACTCTCTCCCCCCATTTACACAAAACAGAGCAAAGAAATTCTCACTTATAAAAAACTGTTTCTCATTATCTGAATTGTGTTGGAAACCATGATCAACCCTTTTCTAAAATAAGGTGGCTCTGGCCCAGCAAATCAAACATACCTCATTTAAGATGCTATTGACAATCGTGTAAAGAAACCCAATGCCTGCCACTACTACCAGGGACAGGAGAAACAAATAGGCATCTCTGTAGAGTTTAAAATCAGTTGGTTTTGGATATAATATGGAACGAATAAGCTGTCCTTTAGCAGTACTGAAGCCTAGAAATGAAAAATTAAAAGTTGTTAGAAGTATAAACGAGAGTAAAGCTACCCAAATATATTAAAAAAACTCAACGAAACCCTTAAGCTACTCATTTCATTAAGACTGTTTCTCAATATACAGGAATAGATGTTTTGCAATATTGTAATTAACGTGCTTCAGAAATGTACGTGCACATCATACTAAGTGCTTGTCTCCTATGGCAAGGACATGGGGCTGCTGCAAATGAGTCCCTCTTCTGCAGCACCAGTAAACCCTCAAATGGTTTGGCCTGGAAGAGTTTGTTGTACTGCACGTTGCCCCTCAGTGCAGAGCTGGTGGGTATATTTACAAGTTGTCCAATTAAGCCAATCTGTGCAAAAAGAAAACTAAGTTACTCATAGAGTCCAACCATATTTAACAGGCATGTCTCTGCAAGCTTCCTTAACAGCCAGGAAAAAAAAGACTCAGAAAAAAACTGCAGTGCACAAAGTCATCTTTTGGAGAAACCCACCTCTTGATCACATTTTGACATTTAAACTAGGAGACAAGACTCCTAAGGGCCTTGGAGTCAGACAACCAACAGATCCTCCTTGGATCCTCTGAGATCCTCCTTGCATCTTTGCCTCAAAATGTGAACAGGCCAACACCAGAGCCCAGTTTTCTATGCCTGAAACATTCTGTATCTGATTAGACGTCAAAGTCTATTGCTAGAACCTTCAGTATCAATGTCAGGTCTGCAGGCCTAAATGACAGCTCCTTGACAAATCCTCAGCCTGCAAGCCACCACAGCAAAGGCTAAGGCCTCCATGCTGACCTTTGGATACAAGACTAACAGAACAAAGCAGCTATTGCATCAGGCTTAAGAGGATGAGTTCATCACAAGAGAAACAAGGTGTGAAACCTGCAGGCTTTAAACATGCTACTGCAGAATACAAACCATGGGCCTCTTCAGAAGTTCATCATCTCAGTGTGTAACTGAGATCTCTTAGTATCTTTAAGTACTTGAGTAGTTAGTCATGAAGGCTAATTCAACACAGCATTCAAAAAAAAAAAAATCAGAACTCTTGATTTTTTTGTTTTAAACAGTTTTGCAAAAGGTATTGTAGCCATATAGGCTGGAACACACCAGGGTAAAACAAATTGTAAAAATTCATGTGGTGTCTTGAGAACACACAGGACATGCAGACAGTTTCAGTGAACATTTCTGCTCCCTAAAAAAAAAAGTTACCAGTCTTGAATTCTTTACAATAGGAGCCACAATGACATATATACTAACATATCCATGAACTAAAAACCCATAAACATTTAATTAATTGGTGTTTTCTGTATATTTCAGCTGTAACATCAAACGTTTCATGATAAAGGCTTAACTCTGAAGAGTACTGTGAGTAGGGTCCCAGCAGATTACTCTTATATCCATACTTAATATTTGGCTTTATAGTTGTCTTTGTACACAACTATATGGAGTTCTGCTCTCCTAGAATGCATTGAAGGACTACATTTTCTAGTATCCTCCACTTTGTGGCATCCCCCTCCCTCAGATAAAGGGATTTTTACTTGTACCTCACTAGGTCAGAATTACTTTAGTTCTTATCATGGACATCTTAGGAGCAAGAAGTTACAAGTGCCAGTGGACATGTATCCAGTTCAGTAGAGTGGGAAATTCCCTAGCTGCCTAAAAGCCATCCCTCTAAACCAGACAGGACAGCAGAAAGGATTTTTGATCCCTTTGCTCCTCTCTCTATATAGTCAGGGCAGGAAAAGCGTACTTGTCCACACATAAAACGTGAACAAGGTCCACAGGGTTAAATACATCCTGTTTACAGCATAGGAGCTAACTCTGACTTGTCATGGGCAAAGGGCAGATTAAAACAATGACATCAGACGTCAGGGCAGTAAAGCTCAGCGAGTTGGGAGCAATTACAGCTCTCCTTGTAAGAGTTTCAGCTCAGTTTCACACTTTTAAAAAATCATTATCCTGTCTGCAGAGCAGAAGAAATAAGTCTTCAGCAGTTCATTTCTGTTGCTGTCTTGGATCACCTGTCTACATATCATCATGCCAAAAGAAGTTGAGATGGATATTATTAAAGGGCTGTGTTCAAGGGAAGGGAAATATTTTTCTTTGAAAAAAGACTAATAAAAGCCTAGAAAGACATCAATGAATTTAATTTTTAAAAAATCAGATCATTTACTGCTAAATCAGAAGGTGAAGATAAGACACCACAGAAAGAGGCTAATTAGGATAAAGGTTCTTGCTGGAAAGCTGGCTTTAAGTAGTATTCTAGTCAATGTAGTCAAATTTATTATTTCAAACTTTATTGCAGCTTCAATTATAACTCACATTCATCTATTTTGTGACGGTTTTCTTAACATCACCCTTGTGAAGCAGAATCCTGCAACTACATTAGTCTGCAATTATTTTAATAGAACACCTGTATTATCTAAAAGCACACCTTTAACATGTTACTATGAATAAGCACTTCTGTAGAAAGGGCTCGATCAAACATTTAATCAGATGTTATGTGCTTTGACAAAACTATGGGGAAAGAAAACCATGTGACACTGCCAAAGACTCCACTAAAATAAGCTGTTCCCTGGTACCCACATAGACCAATGGTATGCCAAACCTTTTCAGAGAGGCATATGTAGTTCAACCAACACACTGTAAGAGAAAGCTAGGACTTTGAAATTGATTCAGTTAAGTTTTAAATTGATGCTAAAGACTGATTCACTTTCTTGCTTGCCAACTGATACTCTCCAGGCCACTAACTAGTTCTGTTACTGTTGTAAGACATTTATCAAATTATTTAAGGTACACTCATTTATTCAAGCTTAGCAACATACAACATTCCAAAGTATCAGCTGACAAACACCTACAAAAGCAAGTGGTCCATTAGCAAGTGATAAAGGTAACAACTGATACCTGTTCTCACTACCAGAGCTTTGACCAATTCTCCAGTGTAGAAACGGGTTTGAATGACATTGGTTCCACAGAACAAAGTATGCCGTTTATGCACTTCTGGACTGTATATTTCATCTCCCATTGTTTTTGGATATTCTGAAGGATTTGGCAGATTAATCTTTGTGACAGGAACACTTTCACCTTGAATGGAAAAAGAATCTCTAAGTAAGATTGAAGAATAGACATTTTTTGCTTCATGACTTCAAGCAGAACAATATAATCTCACTTCATCAGCAGAGAAGCAGACTTCTGCTATAAGTCATCTTCTTTTCAGTACAGTTATTCGGTAGTCTCCCAGCTCACCGGATTCCTCACCCAAATCCTATTAACCTCTATTTGTTACCATTATAGCATCTGTTCCTCTTAATTCAAATCAGATAGGTCTAAAATACTGCTCATTGAAAGAAAACAGGACAAGCTTTCTTCTCCTGCTGCAAGGCAGCACCCCATCTTTACTCACTAAAACTAGAAGCTGAATAAAATTATTCTCAGCTCCTTTGGTGACTGAGTACACCAAAGCTAGGGCTGCAATCAGTTTTTATCAGTTGCTAGCAGCAGCAAGAGGCTCAAGTACATTAAAAAAATTGAACATGATAAACCACAGTTTTCTAAACACTGCCAGCTTGGAAGTATTATCCTAAAAATAACAAAAAAGTCCACGCTATCCAGTGAAGCTGTCCTTCAAATACATCAGGTCCCTGTTTCAGGGTACACAGGCACAACTTGAGATAATTTCTGGTTTTAAAATACTGCAGAACACTCTACACACTACCTTCATTCCTGGAAGCAGCTAAAAGGTTTAGGCAAAAAGTTTCTGAAGACGCATACTGCAGAACTCAGTCTGCACTGAGAACAGCAAGTCAAGAGGTAGGAACACAAGCTATCAAGAAGAAAGCTTTTCAACAAGAAATCATCACTCATTTTTGGGGTTGCCAAGTACCACCAGGTAGCTGTGCAGATAAGCAGAACACAAGTACTTAAGTACTCAGAAGCATACGTAATTGCCAGAACGTATCCATTGCAAGCAAAATTAAACACATCCACTTCTGCTAGAATGTACTGCAAGTTAAGCATGCACACAGGTATTAACTAATACATTTAGCCACACAAAACTACCAAGTTTACTTTACCTGTTAACATGCTCTCATTTACAATGCAAGTACCACTGAGAAGTACTGCATCGCAGGGCATAATAGTCCCATTAGATGGAATCGACACGATATCCCCAGGCACGAGGTCGGTGGAAAGGATCTCCTCTATTTCTGTGTGTTCAAACACAAACAAGTTTACTTGAAAATAGCCACCATCTACAAAATCTGATAAAGATCTTCATGGCCAAGATCCAGGTGGGGATAATTAGGACCATACTGCATTTTACTAATGGCATCATGAAAATTTCTTGAAAAGATACAGAAATAGCTGTTGATACACCCAATTCCATCACAGACTAAACTCCAGAGTACATAGACATAGTTGATCGTAACAAATAAAATGAGTCAAACTTGTACAAATGACACTAACAAGTAACTACAGTATAACTTCAATATAAAGACCCAAGTCCAACAAAAGCACATCTTATAGAGCAGTATCAGATACCACAATCTAACCACCTTCCACTACTGTAGTATCCAAATAAACACAAGTCCAAAAATCAATTTGCAGCCCCTCTGGGGTAATACATAGTAATGGAAACCCAATGCATGCAGTTCTTTAAGACAAAAAAGGAAGTACAATGACAGTTACATATGTGTAGTGGTAAATAATGAGGAACAAGAAGAGGACAAGCACCTAATCTAGAACAAGCATGATATTTGATAAAATACTACCTAGAAGGATAATCCTGAACAGATAATTATCATATCTAAATTTCACTTTGTAACTTTTCCTTTTCCCATGCAGTTTGCTACCAAATGCAACCATTTCCAGCTGATCCAAGAAAATTATACACCAACTTTACAGTCACACTTAATTAACAGCTGAAACTCAGCCTTCCAAACCATGTGTTAAATTTACCTTGATTTTGTCTGCAGACAGAAACCCTGACAATGCTGTGAGCTGCTACCATGTCGTGTAACATAACATATTGCTGCAAAAGGGGAGAAAACAGTTCATTACTTAAAAGCACAGCTCGTTGTCTTCCAAATGCACATTCTATCTCTGCAAGCAGAAGTGACTGGATTCTTTGCTAACATTATTTTACAACAAAATGTTACTTAAAACATTTGCTTAAACACAAGTTAGAGAACTTATGGGCAAATAAAGTTTCAGTGTATCAACCAGTAAAAGTTACTACTTTTAATAGCATTCTGGAAGCAAATACCCGCTCCCATGCAAAATGTTATAAAAACATTTAGTCATTAACATAGATAAGTAAAAACTGCCACAGTTGTACAAACCTGGATTAAGGTAAGAGAGTTTGTTTCTGGTCTGAATTCAGGGATTGCAATTTAAGGATAATTACTACTTTGATTTCCAGCAGGTACAGCTAAGCCTACAGACAAAAACGCATCACTAATTTAACAATCCACTCAACTCCGTTGGACTTTTTCAAACAGGAGACAATGCAAGATGGAATCACTACTGTCAGTACAACGTGGCACAAACTGGTGCCTGAGTTTTATTTAAGCAAGGTAGTGCTTCTGTGATCTGAGGTCAACCTGCTGATGCAACAGCGTGCAGAGTCAGCAGGGAAGGGTCTCAAAGAGAACTGTTGACAATTTCACATCAAAATAAACCAATCAGTAAAAAAAAAAGCTGAAAAGATACATCTGTTTTCTTTCAACTTACCTTTCTAATGGTGTAGAGTGAGCTAACAATGGATATTACAGACATGATGACAATTGCTAATGCATAGTAGTGATATTCATCAGTGATCCACAATATCACACTGAACAACTGAAAAATGTAAAAAGGGTTGAGAACCTGCAAGAGTGACAGAACACTGAAGTTACACCAAAAGGTCAGATGCATTCTCCATCAGAAGAGTCAGAATCATCCTCTCCTCCTCCATGGACAAGAAACTTCTCAGTTCTTTGTACAAGACTTTTGTTGCATTTGCCCCTACCCCTCAAAGCAAAATCATAGGAACATCTTGAGGCACCATAAGTTGCCATTCTTAAATTAATTTGGGTTTCATTATGTATAGCTTATTAATAAATGCACTGACGCTCCAGTTCTTACTCCATTAGTTCAGACTGAAGAGTTTGTTTGTTCAAAAATTTCTATCATGCATTATTATAGCATATGGATACCAAGTCAATTTTTCAAATCCACCTGGTACAAAGAAAATGGAACAAGTCCAACAAAAGTATATGCATGAACACATTTGATTTGATGCTTGTATTATAATGTATGATACCTGGCCTGATAATGGAAACACAATCGGTCAGTTTATGTTAAAAATTAACAACAAAAAGTAAATAAATATCCTCTCAAAGAATTCTGACACATTTTCTTACATCCTTGCTAAGGCACCAGGTTGTGAACTCTGAAAAGTTTACAGCTAAGACCACTTAAAGTTTGGGGAGCTCAGTAATAAAGGTTCACATTTCTGGACAGTGCTTCATAGTGTGGGGCTCTGGGGAAAGGTTTCTGGTTTACACTATTAGTTGGAGACCAGGCCAACAGTCATTATACTTGCAGTAACTTCTAATTTTATACTTTTTTTGTTTTGATTTGTGAAAGAAAAGATCTTACCTCCTTAATCAGAAGCTTAAAAATGGAAGGCACTTTCACAGCAATTTCATTTACTCCATAGAATGCTTTTCTGCATTATAAAAAAAAAAAAATCGAAAGACAGTTAAAACTTACTAGAAAACTTATTCCACATAATTCCATTAATATGAGAAAGTATAAAATATTACATAATATGTGGCCCCTTCTATTTATCATATTGTTTCCAAAGGTGGTTGTTCACATTTGAGAACTAAGAATTCCTTGAACTACCCACCATTAAAGTTACATTTTAAAGTTTTTTTCTAGACCAAGTTCTTCTCTGCCTATGCACTTCAGCTGTGTCCCTTGATAGGCCTATTCACACCATTAGTCTGAAACAGCATGTGAAAAAAATGAGTATTTTCTTCCCTAGTTATTTCTTGCCAACCAGAATCAAAAGTGGGGAATGCATTTTGCTGCAATCAAAGACAGATCCATGCAAGTCATGGGACACACCTGTGATTCTAATTTTAAAATTAAAGCCAAAGTTCTGAGACCTGGAAAGTGCCAGCCTGATCTTCCTAAAATATGAAATTAGTTAGTTTAGGCCAGGTTTGCTGTTTCTTGGCATCCAATAATATTTGTTAGCAATCTAATATACTAACCCCTCTCTCACAATGACCACTAGCCAAGGGCCAAAGAAACCAAGAAGCAGCAGAGTCATCTACCTCAGAGTTCCCTTCAAATCTTCAACATTCTGCAGCTTGAGACAAATGAGCATTTTTCCAGCTAAAGAACTCTTGATGGACTTCTCCACTGGGAGACAGTTTATTTGCCTCTGAAACCAAACACACCCTTCAGCAGTGACAGTGTTATGGTAACACTTATGTCACTTAAAGGTGAATTATGTGGAAAAAAAAATAACTGCTTTGTTTTACAGCAATTGCCAAATTTCACTGTATATCTGCCAATGTGGTTGAAAACACAACTGCTCGCCATTCTTTTTCTTTGCTTATTTTATTTCACAACATTAAGGAGTAAATACAATTTCAGAAATATATGCAGCTATTGCTTAAAGTAATTTAGTAATTCCCATGTTCAGTGTAGTTTGACAGAAGTAAGCCAACACAGCTTCAGAGTCTAGCTCCTACTCAACATACAGGTAAAACAAGAATTTCATATATCTAACAGTCTTCTTTGAAGGAAGTGTAAGAGCCCATCTGTAAACACTAAGCACTAAATAGTCTTCTAGTTTTGTTACCACTTTGAACATAGGTAATGGAATAAAACCAATTCTTCCTTAAATACTGTAGTATTACCTGAAATCATGCATTCCCTTTGTCAGTCCTGTGCTGTGTTCATTATGAATCGAAGAGCAGAATGTAGATTCATCTAGACCTCTAAGTAAAGGAAAAATTCAATGAGTTATTTAAGAAAATTGATATTAAAATCAAGTATTCAGTAACTCAAAAGAGCTAAGTCTTCACCAAGAGTTAGAGTGTATTATAAAAGAACAAATTCTATGGATTAACATTTTCTAGCTATTTTTGTAACAGCTGCAGATATCAATGAGATGTTAAAAGCAGTGCCATCTTACTTTGTAGGACAGTCATATCTTTTTCAATCAAAATGGAGATATACTTAAAAATGAAATAAAGACTGGTGTAACTAGTATTCAAAGGCCTCTAAAAAGAAGTGAGCAAGTTTTGTTAAACATTGTATGACATCAGGATGGATTGATATTTCTTCACAATATCTTCATTTGTCTCAAATGAAAGCATTTTAGAAACCATTATTAATCAATTAATCAAATAAGTCTATACTTAAGCTACTTGCAGCATCTGGCTATCAAAATTTTATCCATGACTGGGCAAAGTACAGCCTACATTCTAACTACTACTTTATCACTGAGACTCATCTTCACAGGACTCTTCTACATGCTGTGAAAGCAAATGCTATAATTCAGAAAATCTGCAGATAAACAAGCACCCCTCAAGCATCATTATGTTTACAGCCATGGGATGATTTCAACTACCAAACTTAGTAAATAGGACATATCGTGCTCAATATCCAGGCATTTTCTACCAGACACACTTTGGATGCACAGGAAAAATATCATTACTTTCCAGAAGGCTTTTGCAGATGACAAGACAAAACCAGCTCTGCTCAAACACAAGTCTTTTTCATATTGGATATCTATTAAGTTATCTACTAAAAAGGATTCAGAGTAGTCCCGCTGAAGAGAAAAAGTCTTTACTGTGCATATATAGCAACAATTACCTCTATTTTCTAGAACACAGGGAAAGCTTTAAACATCCACACTATTGCAAAAGCTGGGACCATGCTTCTACCACCTTCTTGTAAAAGTACAGAAGGTGAAAATGGTGAATGTGTTCATCTGGTCACAAATTTACAACGTTTCCCTAAATTTTTTCAAGTTCAAATATTATTAATCTAAAACTCATAGTTTAACAAATATATAGTTCTCTGTTAACAGCTGTGCCTTTCCTCCTATTCTATCCCAAATGATTCAATTTTTCTTTCCCTGCACAAAAAGGAATGTAACAGTGGGTTTAAGAAGGATCCCTAAAACGCAGTACTTTATATAAAAATATGCATACCTATGTGTGTAACATCCAAAGACGGGTTCTAGCAGGATGTTATCTGCTTTTTACTGTATTGTTATAGTACTGAATTCCCAGGGCACTTAAAAAAATCCCTGTGTGCACACAGTTTATTACATAAACCACTCATCAACTCACTCAGAGATTCAGCTCACACTAACTAAAACAAAACAGACATACAAGGTCAAAGTTGCATCCTCTTTGGCTATATGACCAAGCCTGATTTAGTTGAAGAACAATTACACTCACATTTCCTGTGTTTAAAACAGTGTTCTTAATATTACGTTATTATGAAAAGGACAATGATATGAAACTCAGGCTCTCATAACCAAATTAGCTGCCCAAGAAATCTTAATTTCCCTCTCTTCTGTATTGTGCTAAGCCTTTAATCATGCGATCAAACTGTTCTGGCTCCGGACACTTGCATCATTAGATTCACTCTGTGCAGTTCTCTGCACGATGCAGTACTGTGCTTAGATCCCAACTGTAACTGTGTTGCTTGCCTCACAGATTTTACTGTAAAGCCCTCAGCCTCAAACCATTTCTTCACAAATATCAACTTGATTCTCTATCTTGTTATTAGGTACTAGTGATTTCTGAAAAGCAGATTTAAAAAAAAGTACCTTGATGAAGGACAAATTTTTAAGACTTCACTTCAGCATATTTAGCGTAAGTTCAGCTATTATTTTGTAGGTGGTATCTAGTACTTCACTGCATGAACATACCTAAATTCACTTCAGAGAAAAGTTAGAGCTAAGTCTCATTCTTACTGGACCTTGTGCAAAAGTGAGTCAATACTCTGCCAGTATCAGGTATGTCTCAGATCCAGCTCTTTCTCCTCTTTATTATCCAATTGCTACATAATGGTGTCCAGCTCAGCTACAGTACCCGATTAAACAAGTGCTCAGGCTCAGTCATCGCTAATACATCAAACAAATCAAAGTTTGGCATATCAGCAAGAATGTGATTGAATAAATGCTCACATAACTCCACAGGCATTTCTGAGATTTTTCCAAGGCTTATAAATTGGCTGAGTTATCACAAGAACATCAAAAAGCACAGTCAAGCAGCCAACAAATGCCAAGTTTCAAGTTACTGCTTTCATGCTAAGGAACATTTTTTCTCCAAACACATGGAGTCACATGATTTTTTTTCACCCCATACCTGTTCCTAGCATAAAAGTATAGTTTTGAGGTTTTTTTAATCTGAACTGTGGGATATATTCCCTTTGAATAGTTTAAATTAGCAACACTATAGGCACAAAAATAGGACCCTGTAATGAAAAATGACAAGCATCACTACCTGTACCACTGTAATTCACGGGAGGCTTAACATAAAAAATTTATAGAAAGCTTTTAATTATTTACACATGAACTGAGACATTTCCACACTCCCAGAGGAGTACTCAGTTTTGTAACTGCCTGCATTATGATAATTTTTTGAAACTGTTGTCATTCCTGATAACTTTCTGTGCTATTTTTACACTTTTTTTGAAAAACATAAGAAACATTTGCATATTATCTTTCTCCTTACAGAAATTTTAAGTATTTTTCTTTCCTTCAGTCACTGATCATTAACTTTTTTCCTACTTGTAGTACTTGGACTTTTCTATATGATGGCTCTATGCAATAAACATTCAAGTTAAAAAAAGCTATATTTCTGATCCAAAGTTCTTACTTTAACAAGCAGTTGTCAAAAACTGAGAAGCCTGTGTTCATCTGACTTGACAGCGCTATGGAAAGGCCTTATTGATAACACCAGGAAAAAAAAGACTTTCTTCTTCAGCTCTAATGTCATGCAAAAGTGCCACTGGATAAAAAAGAAACAGCACATCACATTCAGTGAGTGCAGACAGTACTGCCTACTAAGACATATTCTATCAGTGCAAGAAACCTGTGTTTGTTTTAAAGAGTATCAAAAGATCAAATTCAGTTCAACTGGACTAAAATGTAGCAGCAGATCTACAAACAGGTGAGCAACTAGGTACTCAGTGAATTCCCTTCTTCCTAGATACACCTTTTGGCTCTAGCTCAGGGGCAATGCAAAAAAACTAAGTTACTCCATCAGAAGGGAAGTTTTTAAGGGTTTATAGGAGAGCTACTGTCTATAGAGAGGTGCTCGGATTCTCAAGCAACACTCCAAAAACAGGCAAACAGCCTGCAGAGGCTCACAGCGTGTCACTCTGTACGAATCACGCTCAATAAAGGTAGATTAAACAAAAACCCTCCTTCCAAAGTCACACTGAGTTAAAATCTCTTCGATGAGCTAAAACAGCTGGGGAGAATACGACAACAATTTTCACCATGTTTTTAGGCATGCTATTGTACTTTTAAAAACGCTGTTCCAAGCACAACACAAAAGAAGAAAGTATTTTTACCGTATAACATCAAAGCTCTGAGCTGAATCATTCCAGAAATACTTCATGCTGTGATGTGTGAAGTAACGAATCTGCAAGGGTAACAGAGGTGGATATTAAACAGCACTGCTTAACACCTCTCTTCTGACTTCATTCTGAACAGCAATTCAAAGTGAATTTAGAAAAAAACTTCACTGAAAAATGAATACTTTTCTTTCAAAAGAATCTTTCAACCATTCCACAGTTTCCAGTACCAGGTTACTGAGTAAAAGATTTGTGCTCCACCCAAAAAATGAGTTAGGCTGTTAGACAAAGGTAGCTCTTCATGTGCACTGTATTGTGCATGTTTACTGTATGTACTACTTGAGGTACTTCGAAAATTAGGAAGCATAGTATTGCAGGTTTACTTACAGGCAAATATTTTTTCAAATAGTTTTTATTCTCTTCTGCAGCAGATTCACAGAAATGAACAGCATGGCCATTTGAAACCTTGCGAACAATAGGGTTAGGATTCTGTAAAGCACTGGCTCCCAAAGAAGGCATAATGCGAACCTTTGCACAAAACCATATCTTGAATTCATCCTTAAAAAGAGGGGAAGAAAAAAATTAGTTGGCTGAAACAGCATTTAAACAGCATTTTACTACAACATCTGTAGCAAAATGTGACAACAGATAACAGATTAGTAAAGCACACACAACTACAGAAGATACCCTCAGGTTAATATCAGCTACCTTAAGAACACATTTTCTTTCCACAAGTCTAAAAGCTTTTTTTTTTTTTTTTCTTTTTTTAAACAATGAGTCTTGGTACTTGAATTTTGACATCTTCAGCCCTTCATAATTTACAGTTGTTCTGTAGTAGGAAGAACTATCTGATTCCTACGCATTCAGCTGCACCACTCCGCAACTTCAAATAACTGATGACTTCACACAAGGTCATAACCAGGGACTGTATGCAGCAATTGTGGAGGAAGAAGACCACTTGAAATCAAACCACATTTGGGTTTAGTTATGCCTTAACAAATGTCTTTTTGCTGAACAAGGAAGGGAAAACCTGAATATCATGTTCTCAGGTTATATGAACAAGGCATCTTGTTCTGTAACTTTTGATGACAACAGCATTCATTTATTTAATTCCTGAAACCCAAAAGCAAAGACTTTTTTTGCCATGTCCTCTGCAAGCACCTGTCAATCTTCCCATATGGGCAGCAAAGCTCTTGACAGTACTAAGCAGCACAGTTCTGCTGTGCCATAAAACAAAATCACATCCACATTGCAGGGAAAGATTTTTGTAATGTAACAAGCAGAAAGAGGGATGTGAAACCATGGCAAACTGGGAGAAGTGCACCCTCCTTTAGACTTACAGTTGTTCTCAACAGAACCACTTCACAGTCTTTAAGTGTAGACCTTTTGCACGTTGCTTTCACGCGCCACTGAGGCATCCAGTAGAGAAGGAGGAGAAGGAAGCCACCAGAACAGATCACTCCTGCAGTAACTAGCACCAGCTTCCAGCGACACAGATCATAGCCATAGATCTCCTGCATGGAACCAGAAACAAAACAATGACTCTCTTAATTACTCTGGCTCAGGAAACCAACATTAATTTTTCATAGAGTGTGGCATTTAGAGCAAATCAAATTTCATATTTTTTCTGGAGGAATTAAAAAAAAAACTCTCAATAGATGGAGTGGCAACAAAAGGAACATTGTTTTGCTCAGTTAGAAATACAAATACCAGTAAAAGCCTGACAAAGGTAGAACATCCACACTGTTTAAAACATTTCACTGCAGGACCTGTCTCCTCTCTGAACTGCTCCCCAAGGACGCAAGTTGCAACACAACCTACCTGAATTCTCAGTGAACACTCAAGAGTTTTGACTATGACACAGCACAAATCAGCAAAGCATTTAAGAGCAGAAGCATATGCAGTTTTGTCAGATGTTGATTTTATCACATCAGCATTTAATTATCTAGCATGCATAATTTTGAATTACTGGTGTTAGAGGAATTTTGTAACTTCTAAGCATGCCTGTAAATATTTTTATTGAATGCTATGTTTTAGCAGAGAAACTGACTTATTTTGCCTGCCATTTAACAAGGGAAGCTACTGTGAAATATTAGAAACTCTAAGTCACACTGTCAAAGGATCTGTAACTTGCACCAGCTAATTTTAACTTCTCTCATAAAAAAAAAAATCTACTACATATTAAGTGTGACTTGGTCAAAGGCAAGTACTAACAACGTGATGACAGCCAAGAACAGAAAATAATTCAGTGACACTGTTATATTCCCAAGTTTCACATTACATCATTAAATGATATTTCCTGCTGCAGACGGGCAATGAATTTCCCACCCAGTCCCACCCTCAGTTCATACTGACACCAATGTTTTGCAATTTCTTTTGTACTTTTCATTCAGCAGTATCAGAAATTGTTTAAGCTCCTTTTCTAAGAAAAGGCTTTTCAACAACTTTATTTAACAGCCTTCTCAGCTGACAAAGTAGACAAAACCCATTCTCTGTTATCCCCAAAACACCAGAGCCAGTTTCACTCCTTTCTGATAAAAGCAGGTGGGTGAGAGCTAGTGGGAGAGGTTAATTGTCCTTTTGAGGCAAAACGAAACTATTTTCTCAAAAAAGTATTTGAGTGATCAGACCATAAGCATTTCTTTTTTCATTTTTTGATGTAAGGTGTATTTTCCTACTCTCCATATTAGAGTTGTTATAGCAATGTGCAGGTTTTCCTAGCAGCATGCACAAAGACAAAAGAAGGACTTCAATTTGCAGTAATCTACTATTTTTTAAAACAAAAATTCTTATATACCCCAAATAGTTTCTTCTGTCTCTAAAATGGGCTAGACATTTAAATATCAGCTGTTATTATTTTCCTGTCAAAGCTAATTTCTGTGTCTTCCAGAACAAGTGATAAGAGATATCATTGCTCCAGTAGGAAGCAAAGTTTATGTGCTAACAAAAATATTCTTTGCCATGATTTAGGGAGTGGGTCTTATCTGCATAAATATGAATATGCAAGAGCATGCAGAGCACGGTCAGATTATGGAGCAATGCAGACAACCCATCACCTCTGCAAAGGCTTTCAATAAAAACATACTCTATCCAAGGATCAGATTTAATACCAAAAAAAGATTATAAAGGATAACCTTATAAAACTGATAAATTGATTTAAACTTAGACAGTTTAATTCCTGATGGCATATGTCCCATTTAGAGAGAAAACTATGAAAATGTTTTCTTTCACTGCATAAAAATAGACAAACAGAATGCATTACCATCTCATCTTCCTCTGCTTTATTGACAAATTTCTTTTCTTCTTTCTCCATGTTTAGTATGATATGGAACTTCTCAACTTGAGATATGGAAGACCTTTAACAACAAAAGAAATAAAAACTGAAGTTATATTACTGATTTTATACCTAAGTATTAGGTTGTCTTGATTAATTTTCTGTAAGAACACACAGATAAATTGACAATATATTAATATAGATCTTAAATTTCCCCTGTTACTACCATCTGGTAGTAAAGACCCCAGGAGTTCTAGTAAAGCCTTAACATTGAACACTGGATGAATACAAGTGAAATACTGTAGAAACAGCAAGCTTTGAAGGAGAAAAAAGAGCTTGTATCAATTTAACTTGGTTACATTCTAAACACAGCAAGCAGGTTTTGGTACATTCTACAAACTTCATGATGGAAACAAGTTAAACCTGTAAAAAAAAAAAAGCTCAAAAGTAGGCCAAGATTACACATTTCTATCATTCTATACCTAATAGCTCCAATCACATGCTTTCAGAAGCCAGGCTATCCTTCAAGACAGCATTGTACCCCCAAGATGTGCATTTCTCACCTCAGCAGAGGAATATGTATAGGCTACAAAAAGTTAGTCTCCAGTTTAATATTTCTAAATCAAGACATGCTTAATGCTGAGTTAGGCTTTTCCCTTATTTCCATTTCTTTTACCATTCAATTTGTATCAATGGGTTCCTTTCTTATCATAAATCTCTCAGCTGCAAATTTTGGTTGATGCTTTGAGGACGGATTATGATCACAAGTTACACGAGTAGGAAAAGGCATGAAAAATATGAAGCTGTCTATGAGCTGAACGCAGTGCACACAGAACCCTATTCTAATAGGGAAGAACAAAAAGCTACAATGTACTGAGGCTCACTAGAAATTTCAACATCCTATAGAAAAACCAAAGACTTTTGACCAAGTCAACAGCCAAATTTTGTAATTAAAACTGCACCTAACCTTCATTTGGGCACCCCTGTAACATGTTAATGGTATATAATTTATAATAAATGCAACCAAATCACGTTTCCACAAATTATAATTGTCATTTTCCAAAGAGAAGGATGCTTTAAAAAACAAACAACTCAAACCAAAACACCAAGGTGAAAGCCACACCCTTCATTTCAGTTGACTACGGAAGACTAGGATGTCACTATTTAAAACATTTAGTATTAGGTAGCATTATGATAAAAGCAAAACCATTACCAAGTTCTTCACTGTGTAACTCTCCAACATTTTCACATACCAAGTCAGCAGACTCCAAGTCAGATCCTCTCAAAGCCAGCCCCTGGATCCAT
>NW_008597065.1:430-21304 GCF_000691845.1 Merops nubicus | reverse complement strand
CAGGAATGTCAACATCTAAAGGTCCTTCCCCCCAACTCCTGCAGTTTATCAACACTATCACAGAGTCACATATTTGCTGCAAGCTACCACCTCCTTTCCAATTAAACCAACAACTGAAGTAGGAACCCAACAGAAAAGGTTTCTTTTGTTGCCCAAATCTGGGTCTCCTCAGAAATCTATTCCCACTGTGAAATAAGGTCCTAGTGGAATAAACAGACTGGAAGCATCACACCCCAGGGCTCAGTCAGTCACAGGTGACGAGCAAATCAGCACTTCCCAAGTTGAGTGCTTGATACAGTTTCTATTTTCTTCTGTATGGAAGGAAGCAAATTTGGTAACAACTATCTCCTTTGATAGAAACACCAGCTCACATGCTCCTTGCTTTAAGCTGAAAATTTTCTATTAGTATCCAATACTGAAGTATAAATACCTTTCTTACTGTAGAATAATTTGGAAATTAAGCCAGATGTGTAACAGATAAGGAAGTATCAATGGTGCACAAGTCATGCATGTTCTAAAATACATTTGTTTAAATCGCCACTTCACTAAACAGCTTTTTATCATGGCAAAGATATAAACATATATATTCATTCTCATATATATGTGTGTGTGTGTAAAACCAGTTAAAATCTGTCCCAAATCTACACAGCATTGCCAAGAAAGCTGCTGAGAACAATCTCTGAATTATTAATGTCGAACAATTTTATGTACACTGTACAAATACCATTTTCAATCAAGTCATGCAGCCAGGAGTTCTGTAAATACACAACTCTTTCTAACAGAGTTCACAGCTCCCATGAGAGAATTATTAGATTGATCATACTTGAGCTAGTCTGCTCTCAAACAAGCATGCATTTCCCCACTAGAGCGTACTGCAACACCAAACCCAGTGCCTGCAGGCTAAACTCCAACCCTGATGAACATGCCTACCAAAAACTGTACTTGATACAGGAAAGCACCAGGTGGCAAAATAAATGCAAACAGCTTCCAGATCAATAAATCTCAACTGAGATTTCCATATGGTCAACACGTCAGAACAGGCACCTTATGGAACACCACGGCAACGTGAGAGAAATGCGATTGCTTTAATTTAGGAATGCTCCACAGCTAGGAAGGACGGTCAAGTTGTCAGCCTGAAGAAGCACAAAGGGAAACCTCAGCACTGAGAGCATCAGCAATAATCCCTGTGAGTCAATGAGTTCTTTGAACAGCTGGGTAGAATCACAAGGGGAATACATGAGGAGCATTAGGCGGCTATTTTTGACTCACATCATTAGCTCCATCTGCATTATTTTATACAGACTCATTTACTGAACAACCTTCAACTAACACACACGTTCTCAGCATTTCACACACTGCCTGTAATTTTCCATACGAAACTCGAATTCAAATCTCTGAACTTAGAAAACATTAGAGATCTTTTCTTGGTTGATGGGTCATGAAAATCATTACTTTTCAGCAACGAAGAAGAGCACTCTTTCTCCAGTCTTATCCCTTTTTGGACATCATCAGCTCATCATCCAAGCTCATCATCAAGAATTCCAAGGCATAACTGCTTTGGGTTTGTTTCTCACTGCCCTGCTGTGAACATCACCAGCACAGGCTCCACAGGTTTGCCCTCTTTGGAGGCGATTTCAGGCTGCCAGGTCAGACTGAGAAAGAAGCAGTACCATCTCACTAATTCTGGAGAGAATTCAGCAATCTGCATTGTTCTTTATTTCCTTCTTAAATGTGGTAGGAAATTAAATATTTAAAGTAGTGAAATGTTTAATTAAATATTTAAATATAAACTTAGGACTTTTCAGACTATGACAGAGTACAACATTTTACTAGTACTTATAGGCAAGGTTGACATTCACACACAAGCAGCAACGTGGACTCAATAATATTCAAATATAAGCTGCCTTTGATGCAAGGGCTGCCACTCAGCGTCTCTCTAGCACAATTCCCTGGAGTGAATAGAGAAGTTCTCTCCCACTTTAACTGGAAACAGCCACCATAAAGCACTATTTCTTTAAAAGGGAGCCAAAAACAATGGAGATGGTGAAGTTACTTCACTTACATAATTTTCAGTCATTGAGCTACTGTCGTATAGCTACACATATTGAAGAGTAAGAAAAGTAGGAAGCATCAAAAAGGTCTGTAAAAGAAATGGTGTTTACCACAGACCAAGAGAATGAAATCACTTGAAACATTTTAGAACACAGGTATAAATTCAACAAATGGTGTGGCAGCCAGCTGAAAGCATCTGAATTGTAAGTATTTCTAAGAGCATACCTTTGAATCACAAGCAGAAATAGTAAATCTGCAACTCTGTCAAAAAAAGCATATCAAATAATTGATATAATTAAGTTAAACTGCATCTGCTACTTGCCTCTATCCTGAAGAGTATATAGCTACAATTAGGACAGCATCTGTAGTTTCAGATTTAAGTTGGTATTATTTTGGAGCTGAAGTAGATCACATGTTGGATCACTGGAGAAATTAGGGACCTTAAAACTAAATGCACCCCACACGGAAGAAAATGTAGCACCTTCCCTGAATTACTACCTCAGTATTTGTTATCTATCTTGACTAAATAGCCAGGACACAAAGCAGTTCTACCAAAATATTTATAGGCAATAAACATTTGTAGCAACAGTATAAAAGGTGCAAGTGAACTCACAGAATATTTATTAAGGAAAATTTTGTTGAAGAACTACAGTAAGTCTCAATCTGTATGCCTAAAGAGTTCTGCAAGCCACACTCTCCCAGGACTGCTACGCTTGTCTGAAGTCAGTTTTCTAATAGCTGGCTTTAATTAACAAACTACTTCAGTATGAATTTTGCCCTTCAAGTTTGATTTGTGGGGGTGGGAAGCAAAAATATCTTCTCCCTCTGTTCTCCTCAACATTTGTCCCAGGTTCATAATCCTTAAAAACTAATTCTGCTTTAACATACATAAAATGTTGCCGTCAGTTTATTCTTTCAGTTTTCCAGTTTAAATGTAAGTTCTATAATTTCAAGAGAAAAATTCCAAAGTCTGGAAAGACTCCAGCTACAAAAGAAGAAACTTCTGAGACCTCCTGCAGTCACTAGGTAATTTAAATACCAGGTTTCTGAAATGAAAATGTAATTTTGACAGCTGAAGTCTTTAGTAAATTCCATTTATGTATATACATTAAAAAATTAAGAAGTTGTTACACATGCTTATGCTCTGTCATCATTCAGCTGCTTAAAATAATCAAGTAAATAAACTTACACGCTTGTATCTTAAACGTTCCCTATTTTATTCTTTTCAGATGTTTGTAAAAGTCCCGAGATAATCAAAAGTTTCTCTTACCAACAAGCAGTCCAGCAGCTGTACTCTGCACTTGCTTTTGTTATCACAAGTCAGCAAGGCAGCTCTTAATAACTGAGACCCTATCTACAAGGGAAGTCCTGACAAATGAACTATTTTGTCTAAAATCTAAAAAAAAAGTCTCCAAGGGCTTTTCAAACTGTTATCAGAAGATTAACATATCAAAGAAAAACTGGCACTGCTTGGAATGCTTTTTTTTTCCCTCTTCCCTCCAGTGTGGCTGAACAATCGCAGGACCGTGGCCGGGCTGGCCGGAGGCTGCACTTCCAGGCATGGGCCACCCTGTCCAGCTCCTGCTATTCAAACCCCCAAACCTCCCCAGGAGCCTGTCCTGCAGACACTTCCAGGTCTGTGCACGAGTCCTGATGCTATCTGCCCAGCCAAAGGCACACACGCTTCTGACCAAACCCTTCCTCCTATATACAGTTGCGGTGAGTGAAGACAACAAGGTTCATTTTGAGGAGCTCATCGATGCTAAAAGGCAGCAGCCAAGAAACATATTTCTCACTCTCAGAGTTTTACCGCTTAGCCCAGAGCACAATGAAGCAACCACATACACCAAATCACAGCAGCTTTGAGATCCAGGGCTACACCGCTGAAACAGTGACTTGGTCACCACTCCAACAATGCAGAAAGAATTTACTTTTCTGTACAAGACAAGAATCAACCTGCACTGCTTTGGTAAGAACACAAAGGGCTGATGAAAAGATCCAGGAGGAAAGCAGGTAGGGAAAGCAAGACACATGCACGAGAAAGGCCAAACATTAAAACCACCTATGTGCAGACATTAATATGAGTCAGTCTTCCTCAGGTCTCTATGTAATCACTGCCATTAAAAGAACCAAGTATCATGAACTTTTACAGGAAGACAATTAAGACCAAATAAAATGCCTGACCTGTGCAAGAAAAGATCATGATACAGAACAAACATCAGTCATATTCCTGAATCCCACCTAGTGCCTTACCAAGTGACCCACTTGGCTCTCCTGGGTCCAAAAGGATCCACTGTGGTATCCTTAAGGGCTAGTGAAAAAACGAAAATCCTTTTCCAGAACTAATTTACAATAATATTCATAAATATAACCTCCATCAAGAGATAATTTTTAACTCCAGAGCTGTGAAGTAAGTTTCTAAATAGCCTGATGTCACTGCACGTCTTTCAGATTTCTGAATCAAAAATTATCCTAAGTGTGCTCTTAACTACAGCTCCTGTTCTGTACCAGATATCTTATTCAACTGTATCCTGACTAGGTGTCAAAACACAGACAAATACTGGGTTATTCTGAAAATAAAGCCAAACATTATTTCAGTCACTCAGATATTAAACATTTCTGCACTTTAGAGCCATACTCTCAATCCTGTATCACAAGGAGAAGGAAGCAACCTCACAGGGTAACAGACCTTACAAAGGCAGTGCTAACCAGCAGGATCTACTCGTGCTCCAGGAACACACCACTTCCACACTTTGAGGGCAGTTATCAAACCAAGTCCATTTTTTCCACACCTTATAGTAAAGTTTTCGGTGTTCATGCAAGGGACCTACAGGTCATAAGCAACTGCTTTACACCTAGAGAACACCAAATACTGCTCAACCTCTGCCACACTGGCAGTTATGAAATTAAAAATCAAAGAAGTACTGAAACTAGAAGGGCAATAACAAGCCAAGAAGGTATCAATGTGTCTTCTGAGAACACAGTTTCAAAAATACATCCTATTTCTTCACACAGATGAAAACACAGCCTAGGCTACAGTTGACCATTAGCAGAAGAGAAGCACAGCAAGTTTTACAAGGTGACTGACAAAGGAAAAGTGGATTCTTTTGCCCTTCCATAGAACCCAGCTTTCCAGGTCATCCTACAAGGGCTGTATATCAGGTGCTGCACTGACACATTTGGCATATGCAAGGAAATGGTGCTTTGGAAGACACTTCTGTACTCGTACCTCAGGCCAAATGCCAAAAATTGCTCTGAATATTAAGGATATTCCAAAATTTGAATGCTATAATATGCTTATATTCATAATAAAACAAAATACCTCTTATCCAGCTACTAGCAGTAAAAAATAGTGAAAATGCTTTTTCAGAGTTATTCCAGAAAGAACTCTTTTCCTCCAGGCCACAGGAACAGTTCTCAGCAGAAGAGGCCAGTGGGGTAGGTGAAGTAAATCCATTCTTGACCCAGAACCTCCTTTGCAATCCTGCTCATGAGACCTCCTGGTCTACACAGCGCTTAGCGGCACAGACCATGCAAAGCTGCATTCAATACAGCATTTCAGCGTGTGTGTAACGTTTAATCTGATGTCAGAATTGCCAGCAGTCGAGGTATGGCTTAACAGAGCACACTCTAGAAAAAGCACACTTCAAATGGAGCTATAAAAATAGAAGGAAAACTCTTATCAGCTATTACTACTTGGAATTGCAGCTCCTGCCCATGCCAACTGCCAATGAGTTCCACACACAATACCTGAAAAGCTGAATCTAAAACACCGACTTGATTTAAAATGTGCTGTACTAATAAATAAATGGACAAGAACACAAGGCTATGGTGCTGTTGAAACAAAAAAAAAAAAATAAAAAAAAACACACAACACTTTTTAGGAGCACATTCTTCTCAAACCATATCACATAAGCTGAACACTTCAAAAATCAGTCACCAAAAAAAACCCCAAAACAACCCATCACCAAACCAAACAAACAAAGAAAAAAGCAGCAAACTTGAACAGAACATTTCAAGCTTTTAAGAGCTGAAAACAAAGCTTCTGCTCATAGTATCATGGACATAAGTCCCATGTTTACTTAACAGTCCTTATCCTTCACATAAGAAGCCCTATTTCAACACCTATGAAAATAAAGTAATATTTCCTAAAATTTCTCTACTGGTTGGTTGTTTTTGAAAAGATTGACAAAACCAGTACCCACTGGAAAATTAAAAAAAAAAATAATAATTTGTAGATGGCTACTTTTAAACAGACTTGCAATAACAAATGTTAGCCGTTGATTTTAAAGGCTATAAATACACCCTGCTAAAATCCACACTATGACATCTTGTCTCCAAACAGTCTTATCAGGATTGACCCATCCCTCTCTCATTAGTCCAGATATCTCCTCAAATAGAACAGCTTCCAAAGTTACTTTTAATAGATTCTTACAGTCTTCAAGGAACTCTTCAACGCAGCTACATGTCTGTGCAAGACGATTTTGCAGCTCTAACCTGCACCACTGTTGCCCCATCAACGGGGACACCTTCCACTTAGGATCTAAGACCACAGCCATGATTTGGGATTACGCCATGCCCTGGACTCCGAGGCATCCCCACATCTGAGCTGCAGCACAACACTAGAGACTTCTGACACCACACAGCAAGCCTGGCACCATGTGTGAGAACCTGCCTCTGCCTGCCCCCAAAGCTAAAAGCCATGCCACTCAAAGAACCCTTCAGAACTGGAACAGTTCACTTTATCCCTGATACACAACTTGGCCAGCTGGGTATATCACATTTTTGTGACCACAAAAAACAAAGGTTATCATACTTTATTTCAACATACACCAAGAAGCTTACACATGTAATTTACACTTAGTCATGTTAAAATACTACTGAAAGTTTTACATCAGTATTTTTACCAGTTTGTAGTCCACATTACAAATGCAAAAGATCCCCTCCCTGAGAGGCCCCTTCAATCTGAGAAATGCACCTTACACAAATGGAAGCTGACATAATTTACAGTTTTCCAGCAGCTTGGACTGAACCCTTAAATACAAAGTTACCCACATAATGTACAATAAAAGTCTGGGTAAGACATACGAGCTAAAAGATCTATGGAAGATCAAAGACCCTCCATCTATATTCTGAAAGGAGTTAAGGCTATAATTTGTACTACAAACAAAGCTTAACACTTTAGTCAACTAACCAAGCTCTAACAATAAGGATGACATAATAGTTTAATGAATACATGGAAATTTTACAAGTACACCAGCTAAATTTTAACAAAGCCCTCCACTCAATACCTATTTTATCACTTCCCATCTTGGGCTTTCTGTTATAATACAAGCTTTTGTTTCTGTGTTTAGGCTTAAGGAAGACCATTGTATCCAACAATCACCAAATCAAAATTGTATTTACATTTGCAGAGTGTATTCTTTGTAAAGTATACTTTTTGCATGCTGTAATAGCAATTGCAATGTTTATAGTAGAATACATGCTACGTTAAGGAAAGATAAGTCTACACGTAACAACCAACCCAGTATTGCAATTCACCATGATAAAGTACTACTATAGCAAATACTGTACTCAAAACTTACTAACTGGTCTTCAGATCATTATTTTAGGACCACTTAAGGTCTTATTAATGTAACCATAAGTTGAAGGCATATTAGAAGAGAATTTAGAAAAGCAGTCGGTCATATCAAGGACAATTAGTCAAGCACTTCACCACCTAACCTTCCCAGCACCATTACTTCAAGCAGAAGCCATTTACATTAATGAAAATTTTCAACTAATAAATTAAGCGCTAAAAATCAAAATTGCCCAAGGCTTGTTCCCATTCTCAGGCACACAGAAATTGTCTTTCCTTGTTTCCTTTTTATATTTCTGAATCTCCTACCTGGCTGCAATGGGGAAAAGACAACCTGCCCACAGTCAGAGAATCCCATAAAGCCTACATGTACTGTAGATGCTTACTGCTTCTATCCTCACTTGGAAGGCATCTGGGTTAGAATTCACAGAGTTTGACAACAGTGACAATGAAATGTTTTATATATTGTTGGAAGAGAAAGTTAAAACTGTTTCAAATACCTTGGGTACAGCATGGTGCCATTACACCCAGAGTGAGTTTTCAATAGCTGAGCCCTGAAGCCGTTCCCAAAAAGTCGTTACTTTCTCACATGGGGTGTGACCTTTACTCAGTTCTTCTATTTTATTAAATAACCAAGACTATTATGGTTAGATAATGGAGATGGCAAAGATGTCCCATCTCAGCACCAAGAGAACCACAAGTATTCTAGCAGAGAATTGGGAGTCTGAAGACCCAGACCCAGCAACAATGGGTCCTTTCAAGGAAGCATTTCCCCTCAGGGGCTGTGCCAAGAGCCCAACCTTTCCTGTGTGGCTGCTGCCTTATTGTGCAATGTAGAGTATGTGCTTCCTGGGATATATTTGCTTTTGTAATATGGATGCTCAGTAAAAGAAGGCAATGACTTTTTTTCCCCCCTCTTCCTCTAAATTCTTGGAAAATATTTCTGAGGTTAACATAAGAACATTTGAATCAAATTTCTGTTTGCCTACAAAGAGATTGTCAAGCAAAAACCAGACGAATCACAAGATGAACGTTCCTCTGAAGTTTAGATATTTAACTTTTGTTCCCTCAAAAGCATATGTAGATGGCAAGCAGCTATGACTACAGCATAGTCTGAGAACCAGTCATACACTATGATTCTATAAGCAAGCAATCCGCATCAGTCTCTTTTCTTTCCCATTGTATGACTTGGTACCTTTTGCTGCTTTCAGCAGAGCATTCTAAACCAAAGCAGCAAGATTTCTTTACAACTTTCTCAAGTTATGGTGTAAAACTTAGCAAGATTCTGAAAGTTCAACTATGTGACTCCTAAACGCACACACAAGCATCTTTCAAATTAACAGAAACGGCACCAAATTGTACTCAGTTCTAAAAATGTATTCACCCTGGAATGGGTTGCCCAGGGAGGTGGTTGAGACCCCATCCCTGGGGGTCTTTAAGGCCAGGCTGGATGAGGCTCTAAACAGCCTGATCTAGTGGGACGTGTCCCAGCTCATGGCAGAGGGGTTGGAACTGGGTGACCCTTGTGGTCCCTTCCAACCCGGATAGATTCTGATCTGTTTTAGCAGAGGACTTTAGAGCCCTAATGGCTCAATGGTTGGACTTGATGATCTTGGAGGTCCCTTCCAACCTAAAGGATTCTATGATTCTGTAAGATCTACATGTGCAATTAAGTTAAACTTCAGCACTTAAACCTGGATTTTGTAGTATTTACTGAAAATACAATTTCTTTAAACAGCCATAATAAATTGATACAAAGCCTTAAGTATGTGGCAAATTCACTTAGATCAGATACACTTTGAGGAAAGAGCTCTTCTTGTGTGCAACCAACCCACCGACCAATAGAAATACTATGCATGACAAATTGCTACAACTAAATATTATATAACAACAAAATAAAAGGTTTTATCAAAGAATTTCAAACAATTTAAGATGTCAGGCAGGACAATTTGTTTGCCTTGATCAAATTCTAATAACTGAAATAAGTAGCAGAAAAATCTGCAAACAAATTCTATTCAGAGATAAGACTGCTGTAGAAAACAATTTTCTTATGCACAGAAATTTATACAACCTGACAGCTCAGCTCCTAAAAATTATTAATTTACTCTCAGAGCTACCATATGAGGTAAAATGAGAAAATAGAGAAGGCAAAAGTTCCCACCTCTATGTCCATGAACTAGTTTCACAAAGACCAGACATACAGAACTGTAGCTTCTAACTCAACACGTCCATGCCTGCAATATAAACTTTGGCACATGTCCATCCAGCTACTAGGTCCCAGTCATTCAGAACAACCCCACAAATCCAGAAAAGCTTTAGCAAGTTAGTAGACATCCCTCAGAGAAAGACTTCTACAATCTGTGCAATCAAATGAACTCACAGCAGCCTACTACAACAGGTTTTATCATTGCCTTAAATAACTCACTCTAAATGATACTTTGCAGCATGTGCAGATCTCTTGGGAATGATTTCCACAGCACCAGCAGTGGGAGACATCTTCTAACAATGGAGTCAGCAAAAATCTGACCTCTGACCTCCCTCCAACTACTATGATTTTCTCAGGACTGATGTCAGTAGAAGTCTTAAGTCTTGCTTCTCCCAGTAAGCAATAGTTTTTGGTTATCACTCCATTTATAGCTAGCTTTTATCCAGCACACTTACCTGAAAGGAGAAATTCTCCTTTAACATACCATGCCCAGAGCAATATTTATGTCTACATTTGAGCTTCCTTTTTTAGAACTTTTCTTCTTAATCTATAAACTTTATTATAGGAGTACTAAGAGATGTAACTATAGCCATATTCTCTGCTCTAAGGAGGAAAGTTAGTTTTCTTAAACAAGACTGATGTTTTAAGTACATTAAATGTGTGAAGGAGCAATCTCTCCCAAAGCATTGACCTCTAACTGAAACATCACTGCTGTCTACTCAAATATTCAGAAGCAGTCTCTTCTCAGACATCTCTGGTCCAGATGTTCCACTTCAGATTTCCTCCATCAGCCTTTTTTTTTTCCCCCCCATAAATATTTGGTGAAAACAGAGATCAGCTCACTGTAAGGACTGCCACAATCCTTTGCATACATTCAATGCCCACATAGCTTTTACTCTACACCCTTTGAATGAAAGCCCAGCTGAAGGTTAAGAGAGCAACAAAACAGTCAGACCAAATGTGCACTTAGCCTGGTATCCTGAGGAGCAGCATTCAAGGATACATCATAGGGTGTTGTATAATGCTGCTTCCCAATACACTCCCTCCAATCCCAGTCAGTTGCAGTTCAAGAGCTTTACGAGACAAATACCCTAGCATTTTACTTAATACTAAGGTTATTTTTCTTTATTTTAAAAAAAATATTTTAGGACACATTTTAAATTTGCCAGCATTCTGCAAAGAACTCTTGAACTGATGGGGAAGGATTTTTTTTTTCCCCCCCCTTATTTTGAACCCTCCATCTACTACTTTCAGCTGAAGCCTCCTACTTCTTGTACCTGAAGGACAAGTGAAGTAATGCCTTATTCACTCCCTCCCTGACACCTATGATTTGTTTATAAACCCTTCAGTCCCCTCCTTCCATGCAAGAAGTGTAACAGCTTCCCTTACAGAGGCCGTTCCACACTTGTGATCATCCTTGTCAGCACCTTCCACAGTTCTGCTCCGTACCTTTCTTACAATGCTTCATCCCCTGTAAGATTTTGCACACATAAGTAACACATTAGTGCCACAAATAAATTAGAAAATTGTACACCACATAAATAGCTAAGGTTAGTTAAACATTTTTCAAGAGCAGAAGTGTCTGTTTTCTCTTATGCATACTCAGTTTTCAGAATGGAAGAGAAGTCACATTCCTAGAAGCACCTATTGGTTACATTATGTGCTGATGTTAGAACGAAACAGAATAGAAGCACTAAATACCATTACGGATATTACAAAAAAAAAAAAAAAAAAAGAGATATTCCATATGAATATGATTCTGGTCAATCAGTTCTAGGTGGTTCTGCTTAAGTAGGCAGGCTGGACAAGATGATCTCCACAGGTCCCTTCCAACCTCAACCATCCTGCAAGTCTGAGATTCCACTTATCACACCCAGTACATTTTCATAAAAGAACATTCAAACAATGGTGGGCCACAAGAACAGAGATTTAAACAAACATTTTAATGAGTTTTCATAAGTCATCAATGAATTAAACTGGCAATTACATAAATACCAAATTCTTCATCATCAAGTCCCAGATCCCTGAAATATTTCCAGAACATGAAGTTCCTTTCCATCAGGACTATCCCCACAAGCCACTTCTGATGAGCACAAGTCTTTCTGGATTTCTGGTTTACAGGATGAAGCTAATGCTTCTATTCCAATGGTGCCACAGCATTCAAATACCACCCTGCCTTAACACTTCTAATCCCACAGTAAAGGGATCAAAGGTAGAGCACAGAATACATATGAAAACACTCCAAATACAAAGTTTTTTTAGCCTGGGTTTCTGTGCAAAGGAAGAGAGGGTGGACATTCACAATTTACGTAAAAACAACAAGACAGCTCTGTGAAAGTTGGCACCTTGCCCTGAAGCTTCAACTGGATCCTAAGACATAAGCATAAACTGAATCCTTTGTAGAGACTCAAATTCATATGCTCCTTTCAGAAACTACAGGAGAGTAGCCCAATTCCAGATGCAATAGGCTTTTTCTAGCAAACCCCTTGAGATAACCAGCAAACCACTGCTACTAATACAGCTAGAAATCCACATGTGCAACTTTGACAGATATTAACTTAACTCCCATCTTACCTGCAAACATACCAACCACCTTGCAGAATTTTTACACATGCCTTTGTTTATCAAGGTAGAACAAAAGAACTCGTAAAGACAACTTCAATACTATCACAACTGACTCTACAAATACACACTTCAGTTTCTCCTTGGCCGCAGCGCTCAGGAAAGGAAATTCACAATCAACTCCTTTATCTGAATGAAAGCTAAACAATCAAAAAGGTTCAGAGCTTCAGTCATTTTCAAAACATTTCCTTATTTCTATAGAATATTAAGGGAATCAGCCACAAATTACTGTATTTTTAGTGTCTTTCAAACCGATGTTATAGGTATCAAGCCCATTCTTATAGCTGTATTTAGTATGTACACTACCAAACTTCCAAAATTAAGAAATATTAACTGAGCTAAAATCAAAATTAGCATCCAAGGAATGAGAATGTTTCCTGATGAAGAACATAAATATAAAACATACACTTTGGGAATCCAGCAAAGGGGAGGATACAGTGAAACACTGAGCAGATGATCCAAAACGAAATATTGCCGCAGAAGCTTCGCCAACTTAACAGCCTAGGCACAGCTCAGTGTCCACAATATCAAAAATACAGTCTCCAAGGGAAATGAACCATATAAGCAGTGAACTACTTCAGTGTAGCAATAAATTAACAGAAAGCATTTTCTCAGGGTGCACACTAAAATATTCTCAACCTGATACAGCTTCTGTTGATAGTAGCTAATCAAGTAGCACAGTTACTGTCTGTCTGTATCAAAGTTCTCCCACCACTCCACCCATGTTCCATACAGTGCCACCTGAACAGCTGGACAGACAATTAGGGCACTTACCATACTGTTGCTTCCCAGATGTTTATGCCATTTGAGGATAACAGCAAGCAGAAGAAACAGAGGCACTTCACATTTGTCCCACATACAAGGTGTGGGCGACGCACATTGAAAATACTCTGCACTGAAACCTGAGCAGAACACTCCTACGATCCATTGTACCATTCAATGGATTTACGTGGACAGGCAACCTCCAGCACAGCCACCAGCAATTTAACACATCAGATAATCACTGCTGAAATGAATGAAGTCAAAGTACTGGGGTTACAAATGCTACTAGCACAGCAGGACCAGCCTGAGGCACACAACTCCTGCGTAAGGCATGCTCAGAACACAGCTAGGACAACAGTCTCTCTACGGACAAAAGCTGTCTCCCTGGGGAAGGGATGTTGCTGGATAAAGGAAAGAGTGCCACAGGGAAGAGCACTACAAGGACACCTACATTTGCACGCTATAGAGTAAGGACTCTGTCAAGCCAACAAGACCATAAGTTATTTTTCATTGTGCTCTCCCCCTACAAAGGGCGTAAGATTTGTGTGGTGAAACGTTACGTGTGTTCCTACACTTCTGCCTCTTTATTACTACAATAAAGCTATTTCTGTTGGAAAAGACAAGGTCATAAGATGCAACTTATACTGCAAATAAAAAAAAACCCAAACCTGTAGATGAGCTAACAAAAGTTAAGTCAGGAGCCCAAGTACACTTTCAACCAAGAGAGACTGCACAACCACTTCTGCTCTACCCAGATACTTTACATCTGCCTCTGCACCAGACACACACCCTTCACCATGGGATGATCTCACCCAAACACTAGATAACCATCACAGCAGTACAACTGTACAAAACAACAAACAAGCAGAAGCTGTGTTTCATCCATACACTGGTGGCATTTACAGTCTGGTTGTCCAAACTGGTGCCAAAACCATTACTCCTTTTCACACCACTGGTCCTCAACATCACCAGTATCAAGGTTCAGTAGGCTGCCTCTGGCGATAAAGCATGGCTGTGGTGCAGAAAAGTAATGTGAAGACCCTCTCCTGAAACAGTGAATTTTTTTGTGGTACTCACCAAAAGGGCCAACTGATGATAGGGTTAATTTTAACAGTCCAGTCTGCAAGACTGCACATTTGACAGCCCTTTTATGTTCCTGTTTGAATTACCAGTTGCTCTGAAAAGAACTTTTTGCTGGCTTGTCAGATCTGGAATACTGCTATAGTGACAGTTTCAGACAGCAGCACCTCCAGCCAAAGGCTGCTCAAGCCAATGGAACAAGTCTTTGAATTCCCTGGGCTTTGGATCAAGCCTTCACAACTTGGTGACAATGGCAGATATGTTAAGATTCCTCCACTTCTCTAAGATAAAAACAGTTCCTCTGAGAAACTGAGGTAAGAAAAACTATACCTCTGCTCAGAGAAAAAATGTCTCCAGCAACTCAACAAGAAGAAAACTTTTCAGGAAATTCATCTGTACCCCGAAGTTAGACAGGTCAATACATGCCATATACTGTACAGGGTGAAGGTAAAGTCAGGCAGGTAATGCAATGTAACTGCCAACACACAGAATAACCTCCTCAATTGGAGGCCAACCCTTATCTACTTCATTGAACTTTCAGCTTCTGCCATCTACTACTGCATCAAATGTATCCTCCAAAAGATAAGTTCCTGCTATTGTTGACATTAGATGCTGTTGCAGATCTAAAGGCCAAAGTTCACAAAGGTCACTGTGGTTTTCTTCACTGAATCAGAGACATGACATGAAAGCAAAAGACATAGGATTAATTTAAACATTTCCACATATTCCAGTTATCTATAAATCAACCAGTGAGACAGAAGGAATAGCTGGATCCTTTATTTTGTAATGCAGTCTACTGCAGACAATCAAAAGCAATTATTAGAGTGCATGAAAATAACGATAAATAAAATAGCACAGCCAGACTCGCAGCTGGACTTTCCACTCTGAAATCTCTCTGTCCTCACTTAGGCTCCCTGTACTGGTGAATATGCCAACGTATACGTCCTTCAAAAAGATCTTCCATACTTAGAAAGGTCCACCTTTGGATTTGATCGGAAGCATTAGGATTACTACGTGGGTCTAAAGCAGTAATCTGAACTTACTAGGACTACTAAAACAACTGAAAATTCCTCAGTGCTGTGCTAGGTTGAAGTTATACAGAAACACACACGCCCCTTGCCCTCCTGTAGTACCTCCACCATCGAGGTATAGAGCATCCTGACAGCACAAGAAAACATGCAAAAGGCAGCATCCCAGAGAGGAACATCCACAACACTGTATGTTTCCAAACCACTACAAGCATTACAGTCTAGCCATTTGAACCTGTGCGAGGTCTGAACTCGCACGATATAACCAAGCTGTGGACAAAAAGTGACCTCTGTATTTCCTTTCACACCCCCAGCCCAAACTTGACTATTATCAGCATTTCTCAACACACAAACTTATTCTTAATGGTCACCAATAAAAGACTTCTCTAAAGTGCCATTTTTACTATAAGAAAGTTAAAAGTTTTCCTTGCCAAAAGTTAATCCCATTTCAACTTTCATTTTGCATGATGGTGATGCGCATCTCTTTCTTACAAATCTTTTAAATACTTGAAATCTCTTACATTCCCCTTAACCTCCTCATCTCTTGCCAAAATAACTGATATTCTTCCATCTTTATGAAGCTGTTTCCTTGAACTCTGATCATTTGCGTTTCTCTCCTCTGAACTCTTTCCAAGTGGTCCAAATTCTTCTTAGATTTTGGCACCCAAAACAGACATCTGCACCCAGAGACCAACAGCAAGTAAAGCTGACAGATTTAAACTTTACATCTCACAGACATTACTAATGTTTAAACATCCCAGTAAGATATCTGCCTCTTCAGCACACAGCATGACACTGACTCATGTTCAACTTGTGATCCAGCACACCCCCAGGTCCTTTTCCTAGCACCTAACCAGTAATTTCTCATCCTGCATTTGCGCACTGATAATTCCTGCCCAAGTGCAGCACTCTGCATTTGTCCCTATTGAATGTCATCCTATTTTTCAGGACATTTTGCACTCTCGTCATGTCCTCTTACACATAGTCCCTGAGAATTTAATACGCAATTTAATCAGCCAGTTGACTGATGCTTTCATTAAAGGCAACTGTACCCAAGACAGAAGCCTTCAACATACCCTCTCAACACTGAATCATTAATTACTGTTAATCTAAATAGCATCATTTACCCAATTTTGCATGTTTCCTAGACTAGTTTCCCGAGATCATGTCTCTATTTACTTAGGAGGCCATTAAAATCGTGAAAAACCTTATTAAATCAATCAATCAGGAGACAAGACCTTCACTGCTTCTGCCACAGCCACAAAGCCTTCTGCTCTGCAGTTAAAAGGTATTAGACTTTGGACACAATCAGTTTTCCCACAAAACAGTTCAGGCTGTTATTCTTCTTGTAGTTATCTTCCAAGCAGTAGAAAATAGAATGTTTGCTTATTAGTCTCAACCAATGGAAAACCCCCAATAAAGTGAATTGTCAGTCTTAACCCCTCTTCCTCAGCTCTCTTCCATTGTAACTCCCTGAAGACTCATCCTTTGCCAGTCTTCTAACACTGAGTATTTCTAGACAATATTTTTGCATTTTTTGAGCTCCTTTGAGACTCACGGACTGAAGCTTATCAGGGCCAGCTGACACAGGAACATCTACTCTAAGTACACTAGTGTAAAATACTACCTCATCACACGTATTAGTAAGGATAAGCACCTGCATGACCCTATGTTGGAGAAGATAAGCAAAACAGGCACTGAGCACTTTAAATACTCTGTACCTTCTGTAGATACATTCTCCACTGAATCAAGAGACATTTCCCAGTCTTTCTCCTGCTATTACCATACTTCTACAGGAACCTTGCTAGCTGTAACTCCATTTGCACTTTGGCCTTTCCAATATCTACCTCTACTATTCTTTTATATATGTTCTTCATACTGTGACCTACTTTCACTATTTTTTTTTTGCATCTAAAGTCAGTAAGAGCTTATAATGTAAGTTGGTCTTACTACTTCCTCTGCTTCCCAAAAGCCTTCCCATTTCACTGTTCTGTCTCCTACTCTTTGTAAGGATCACAAGCTCTGATTTCATAGCCATTGCCATTTATCATCTTTCATTCTGACATCCTCTAGCTACTATAAAATCTAACAGAGTTGCCATTTTTGTTGCTGTAGGTACCTTCTAAACTGAAAATGTCACCATCACATAGCTTTGATAAAGGTCAAAAAAGAAAGAGTGAAGTGTTTTGATTTTGAAGGATGGTCTTTTCATCTTACAAAATACCACATAAAAATCTCAATCCAACTAAGAAGTAATGGACTCGCTACCATTTCCAGCACCTGGTCCTCTTCCAAAAAGCTGCTTTAAGATGAACAATGCAATGCCACAATCCTAATAAACCAAACCCATAAGAAAAGGCTAAATTCTTTCAAGTGAAAAATCTACAATATAAAAATGAAGATTCAGAATGAATGCAAAATGCAGCTAATTCTGGTAGGATTATGAACAGGACTGACCCTGCACCACTTCAGAGCCAGCAACTGGACTCCACGGCCAGGGAGATCCTCCCAGTCCCAGCCTGTGCACAGTGCTCAAGTTACATTATTTTAAAAAGGGAATAGCAAGATAAAGCACTTCAGATTTTTGTATAGATACCTGAACAGTAACTGTGAATCTCCCATCTTTGTTTACTTAAGCCTGCCTTTCAGCTACCAAAGATTATAAAGTTTACAGTCTTATTTCAACCAGGAATAAAGGTGTCAGACTCAAGGCTATAATACAACTACAGTTTACTACAAATTGAACTTTTGTTCTCTGCTAAGATTATTTAACAAAGGAAGTAGCTTTTTTTTTTATGAATGAAAACTATTTTTAGGTCATTGTGCAACAGTGAAAGGAAAATGCTTTAGCATTACTGTTATTTAAAATATTTTTTTTTAATGACTAATTTGGAAAATAGGATCTTTGAACTAGGATGTGCTTCATAGGAACTCTCCCATGCTCAACATAACCAGGTCCAAGCACTACTCAGAGCGCTGGTGTTTTTCTTCACCACTGAAAGAACAAGAAACCACCTAATTTGCACAATGCCATGCCTATGGACCCAGAGCAAATCCAGCCATACTAGATGTGATGCTGTGGAGATCAGTAATGCCTGCCCAAATGAGCATACACTTAAACCCAAACTCAGCTCTACAATGCAAGCCTTCAAGCCATTCAAAAGACAAGGCTAAACACACTCCACAGAAGCAAACATTTTTACATTGCACTGATACTCTTTGGGCACTGAGAAAATGAAATTTAAGGAAGCACTTTTTACCAATTTCCCAAACTCAGTGTTTTAGAAGATTAACTAAAGGACTTTATTTCACAAGGAACGAATAAAATGTCTCCCCTCCATGCCAGCTACCATTATGCTCATACCAGACAGACATTTAATAAGGAAAGTGATAGAACAGTTCTCCCTGCCCTGCTGTTTAAGACGTGCAAGTATATCACTCCAAATCAGATATTTTTCACGCTTGAAACAATCTTTCCTACAACAAACCTTGGACAAGCTAAGTTAAAGTAATCCACTGCTGGTACTTTACTGATACAAAGCAAACGGTATCTGAAGTTTTCCAGAGAAAGGAGCAAGGATGTAACGGTTAAGACACGTGATGAAAACCTGGCCTTTCCATGTCAGTTCCCAGTTCTAGTACAGATTTCCTCTGACTTTGGGAATCCATTTGGACCCGGCTTTAACAATCCACCTTTAGGTTTAAAAGGTATTTAAACCTGCAGAATAAATGGAATTTGTCTCCATACCACTGAAAATCTGTGTCTTGTTGATGGTTTTACACTCCAGACAGAGGACAGTGAGGAGACTTAAGGGGAGGATCTAATTCATGTGTATAAATATATGAGGGCTGGGTGTCAGGAAGAAAGGGGCAACCTCTTTCCACTTGTGACCTGCAACAGGACACGGGGCAATGGTCACAAGCTGGAGCACAGGAAGTTCCACCTCAACATGAGGAAGAACTTCTTTACTGTCAGGGTTCCAGAGCACTGGAACAGGCTCCCCAGGGAGGTTGTGGAGTCTCCTTCCTTGGAGGCTTTTAAGACCCATCTGGATGTGTTCCTGTGTGACCTGACCTAGGTTAGATGGTACTGCTCTGGAAGGGAGGTTGGACTTGATCTCTGGAGATCCCTTCCAACCCCTGGCATTCTGTGATTCTGTGAGTGAGAAAGTTCATCCGAGGGCTCTGTGTCAGTACAGATTTTTCTTTCTTTCTTTCTAAAAATAATTTATTAGCACCACAGAAAACCAGCCTGTCTGACACACCATGCCTGTCACACAGGGCAACAGCAGATGAAGAGTGAAGTACAAAATTTCTCAATCACACGCAGCCATTGTGATGCAACCTCCCCTCCCTGCTGGGCATTCCCCACGCTCCCCTGCCAGGAGCTGCAGGCTGTCTGACCACGCGGCTAGGAAATACAGGAACAGACACTTGATTCTAGAAGACAACAACAACAACAAAAAAAATATAAGGGCCGATAACATAATGAGCTCAAAGTCTAGAGAGCACGAACGGAAGACACCAAGAGCACACGTCAAACAGCACCAGTGCTCCTGGGAGGCATTCAGGAAGGCAGCAGCTGCTGTCCAGCAGCTCCGCTGGAGATGGCGCCTGCAGAAGTGCTCAGATCCCTTTCACTGCTTTCTCCTCTTTGTGGCACAGTCAGCTTCAGTCAAAATCAAAGTGAAGACCTCTCTTACCCATTCTCTGAAGCATTTTAAAAGCTGAGTACTTTGGAGCACACCAGTCTTTCCTAGCAAACCTAGAAATTCACACGGGAACGCTCTATGCTGCCAGAAACCAAGGTTTGTCCTCACAGGTGGCTACTCCAACACCACACGACGTTTTCATTTCACCAAGCCATTTTAACAACATGCATCTTAGAAGCCACAAGAGTTAAATCAGTGCCAATATACGTCCAAGTCAAATATACAGTTCAACACTTATACAGTACATCTTTTTTAAACTTTGTAGAGTTGTATTTGTAATCAGTCAACATAAAAAAGCAGCTTACAAAACCAGCAGTACGTGGCCCTTACCGTCACACTACATGCCAAGACAATCGTGTCCTCAGTGCAAACGCAGTCAAGATCTATTGCTGTTACCTGTGACAGACACATGAACACTAAGTTTATGGGGGCCCGACTTACACCACAGACCATATTTCAATAATTAAGAAAAGCTGTTTCTCCACAGGTTCAAAAAAAATCAGTGTTCTAGAGGAGATAACACGTTGTATAAAAATCAGTTTATTAAAAGGTAAAACTAGCAAATCTTTCAGATATGATGGAACTGATAGAAAAATACACCTAACCTGTCTGAAGGGCCAGTGTGTGGACAACTCTCATACATACGTCTGAGACACCTACAAAAAAAATAATAATATACAGTCAGAGGAATGAACAGACTAAATGAAACTTCATCTTGCCCTAGCTAAGAAAAAAACAAGCAGCTCCAGTGAGTGCACTCAGCAAAGAAAACACATTAATGAATTCTAGAACTGCAGCAAAGTTCTTCGCAAGCTCCGACAAAGAGGAGGCAGC